>NC_045439.1:2381857-2533549 GCF_002776525.5 Piliocolobus tephrosceles | reverse complement strand
TTTTTTTTTTTTTTTTTTTTTTTTTGTATTTTTAGTAGAAATGGGGTTTCACCATGTTAGCCAGGCTGGTCTCAAACTCCTGACCTCAGGTAATCCACCCACCTCTGCCTCCCAAAGTGCTGGGATTACAGGCATGAGCCACCATGCCTGGCTGGATTTCTTAGCCAGGTTTTGCAGGATCATGACATCTGCAAATAGAGACAGTTTTCCTTTACAATCTGAATGCTTTTTATTTTCTTGCCTAATTGGCCTAGCTAGAACCTCCAGTACAATGTTCAGTAGAAACGCCAAGAACAGACATCCTTGTCTTGTTCATGATATTAGGAAGAAAGCATTCAGTCTTTCACCTTAGTTGCCTTTTTTTTTTCTTGAGACTGAGTCTCGCTCTGTCCGGAGTGCAATGGCATGATCTTGGCTCACTGCACCCTTTGCCACCCCAGTTCAAGCAATTCTCATGCCTCAGCCTCCTGAGTAACTGGGATTACAGATGGGCACCACCACGCCCAGCTAATTTTTGTATTTTCAATGGAGACGGGGTTTCGCCATGTTGGCCAGGTTGGTTTCGAACTCCTGACCTCAGGTGACCCACCTACCTCGGCCTCCCAAAGTGCTGGTATTACGGGCGTGAGCCACCTCGCCTGGCCCATAGTTGCACTTTATACAAAGTTCCTTTCTATTCCTGGTTTGTTAAGGGTGGTTTTTTGTTTTTTGTTTTTATCGTGAAATTGTCTTGGGGCCAGGTATGGTGCCTCACACCTATAATCTCAGCACTTTGGGAAGCTGAGGTTGGAGAATCACTTGAGGCCTGGAGTTCAAGACCAGCCTGGGCAACATAGCAAGACCCCATTTCTAATTTAAAAAAATTGTTTTTAAAGAATGAGCCGGGTGTGGTGGTGCATGGCTGTATTCCTAGCTACTCAGGAAGCTGAGGCAAGATGGTTGATTGAACCCAGGAGTTTGAGGCTACAGTGAGGTATGCCTGTACCACTGTACTATAGCCTGGGCAACAGAGCTAGACCCTGTCTCTAAAAAAAGTGTTGCATGGCCGGGCATGGTGGCTCACGCCTGTAATCCCAGCACTTTGAGAGGCCAAGGCAGGCAGATCTCCTGATGCCAGGAGTTCGAGACCAACCCGGGCAACATGGTGAAACCCCGTCTCTACTGAAAATACAAAAATTAGCCAGTCCTGATGTCACGTGCCTGTAATCGCAGCTGCTTGAGAGGCTGAGGCATGAGAACCCCCGCCTGGGAGGTGGAGGTTGCAGTGAGCCGGGATCCCGCCAATCCTGCCCCTGCACTCCAGCCTGGGCAACAAGAGCAAAACACCCCATCTCAAAAAAAAAGGTGTTCCATTTTGTCAAATGCTTTTTCTGTGCCTATTGATATGATTATATTGTTTTTGGCCAGGAGCAGTGGCTCACATTTGTAATCCCAGCACTTTGGGAGGCTGAAGTGGGCGGATCACCTGAGGTCAGGAGTTTGAGACCAGCGTGACCAACATGGTGAAACCCCGTCTCTACTAAAAATACAAAAAGTTAGCCAGGTGTGGTGGCGGGTGCCTGTAATCCCAGTTACTCAGGAGGCTGAGGCAGGAGAATCACTTGAACCTGGGAGGTGGAGGTTGCAGTGAGCCGAGATTGCGCCACTACACCCCAGCCTAGGTGACAAGAACGAAACTCCGGCTCAAAACAAAACAAAATAAACAAACACCAACACTTTGGGATGCCGAGACGGGCGGATCACGAGATCAGGAGATCGAGACCATTCTGGCTAAGCCAGTGAAACCCCATCTCTACTAAAAAAAATACAAAAAACTAGCCGGGTGAGGTGGCAGGTGCCTGTAGTCCCAGGTACTCTGGAGGCTGAGGCAGGAGAATGGCGTAAACCCGGGAGGTGGAGCTTGCAGTGAGCTGAGATCCGGCCACTGCACTCCAGCCTGGGCGACAGAGCGAGACTCCATCTCAAAAAAAAATAAAAAATAAAAATAAAAAAATAAACAAACAAACAAAAAACAGAGTCAGGAATGACAGTGTGCTGCTCAGGGCCAGGCCTCAGGAGTGGAAAACAGTGGCACCATCACACACACAGACACACACACACACACGCTCATACACTAAGTCCTTTTTCCATTTCAACTCTAAAATTGTAATTTTTAAAATAACATGCTTATAAAAATAGGATCTCCTCCAAGTAGGTTTCTGTTAAAAGCAGGGGTTTTAGGAAGTTTGGGGGTGTTGTTCTTCATGGATTTTTATTTTGTTTTGTTTTGTTTTGTTGCTTTAGGTGTAGATTGGAGGATTTGCTTTAACAGAGTATCTTTTTGGCTTTACGGCTAAAATAGCCAGTTCCTGCTTATTAATACTCAAACACATCAATTATTCATCTGCAGTTGGGTATATTACACACGCCGAGTCATCCATCCTCCTACCCTCTTTGTTAAAGGAGGCTTTGAGGCCAGCAGCCCCACGGGGAAGGCGTGTAGTTGGGACTCAGGGCTGACTCAGAGGGCCAGCCCTGGCCAGCTCATGTCTGAGGTCACATCCGAGGGAGAGGAGGCAGCAGAGCTGAGTGAACAGAATCTTGTTCTAACAACTTGCTAGGTTCCGTGCTGCCTTGCCATGCCCAGCTCCTGAGCTGTCCATGTGAGGTCAGGGATTTGTCACGATGAAGGGCTAGACCTTTGAGGGTTTTGCTCTTTCAACTCTGCTCTTGTCCTTGACCTGCAATTATACTAGCAGCAGTTTCCATATGCAATGGTGACAGCTGATGTGTACTGGGGAGAATGATGGACAGTCAGAACCATTGTGA
Organism: Piliocolobus tephrosceles; assembly: GCF_002776525.5. Lineage (NCBI taxonomy): Eukaryota > Metazoa > Chordata > Mammalia > Primates > Cercopithecidae > Piliocolobus > Piliocolobus tephrosceles. The sequence goes on along the minus strand of NC_045439.1, from coordinate 2,530,741 downwards.
TGGGGAAGCTCAAGTTCAAGGTGGGCAGGAAGGCCACAGGCAAGGCCATTTGGCAGCCAAGTGCAAAGTCAGGGTGGAATCTCCATCTCCTGGGACTATCCCCCATCAGCCTCCTGCATGGAATCCATAATGAGGGCCAGAACAGTGAAGCGTCTGCTGTTAGCTATGCCCTGGTGCACGAACTCCCAGGTAAAACCAGATCCACAGGGGAGAAGGGAGTAAGCATTACTTATTTATTTATTTGAGATGGAGTCTAGCTCTGTCACCCAGGCTGGAGTGCAGTGGCATCATCTTGGTTCACTGCAACTTCTGCCTCCCCAGCTCAAGCCATTCTTGTGCCTCAGCCTCCCGAGTAGCTGGGATTACAGGCATGTGCCACCACACCCTGCTAATTTTTGTATTTTTAGCAGAGATGGGGTTTCACCATGTTGCCCAGGCTGGTCTCAAACTCCTGGACTCAAGCGATCTGCCTTCCTCAGCCTCCCAAAGTGCTGGGATTACAGGCATAAGCCACTGTACCCAGCTACCACTATCCTGATTTTTGTGTTTTTCATCCCCTTGTGTTTTTTTCAATAGTTTCATTCTATACGTTTGCATCTTTAAACAGTATGTTGTTTGGTTTTGCACGTTTTTATTTCTGAATCACGCTATGTGTATTCTAAGAATTGCTTTAGGTTTTTTATTTTTATTTTTTTATTTTTTTTATTTTTTATTTTTTTTATTTTTTATTTTTTATTTTTTTTGAGACGGAGTCTCACTCTGTCCACCAGGCTGGAGTGCAGTGGCGCGATCTCGGCTCACTGCAAGCTCCGCCTCCTGGGTTCACGCCATTCTCCTGTCTCAGCCTCCCTAGTAGCTGGGACTACAGGCACCCGCCACCACGCCCGGCTAATTTTTTGTATTTTTAGTAGAGACGGGGTTTCACCATGGTCTCGATCTCCTGACCTTGTGATCCGCCCACCTCGGCCTCCCAAAGTGCTGGGATTACAGGCGTGAGCCACCGCGCCCGGCCCTAGGTTTTTTAAATAATATATGGAGATTATGATACTGAGATGCATTCCTGTTGTTGTATGTAGCTGTAAAAAGTATTCTTTCTGTTATATACTATTTCTTTGTGCGAATATGCCATTTTCTGTATTCATACAGATAATGGACATTTGAATTGTTTCCAGTGTGTTTCTATAACAAACTGTAGTGCTATGATTATTCTTATACATGTTCCCGTGCATATGTTTGAGAGTTTTTTCTGTTTTAGAAACCGATGTTTATTTTCCATCAACCTTATTTTCATGTTGCTGAAGAGCCCATGCAAAAACAGCTTAAGACTATGCAGTGGTCGCTTCTACCCATTCAGTGGCCTGAGCAGTGGGAGCTGCAGACCAGTTTGTAGTGGCAGGCTGAGCCCTCCAGTCTTCAGTAGGGAACTGCTGAACAGGCACAGAGGGCACCTGCACGCTGCCAGACCAGTCTGCAACCTCAGGCTGAGTAGCAGTGAACTCGGGAGCTGGAGCAGTCCATTCACCCTGAAATTCCTCCTTGGTCATAGCCTTTTCAGCAGCAACCTGCTCTTCTTTTTCAATCTCTTCAGGATCGCTGTAGAAGTAGAGGTCAGGCATGACCTCCCACAGCGTCCACCACATCAAACCCAATGAGGGAGCTCCCTTTATTGTCACATGGGATGGCAATGTCCCCATAGCGCAGAGGAGAATCTGTGTTACGAGCAATGGCAGGTAGGTTAACATAAGATGCCTCTCTGAGGGGCTGGTGGTCAGCCCTGGGGTCAGTAACCACCAGAAGCTGTGGCTCCCGGAAGGCTGCCTGGATCTGGTTAGTGAAGGTTCCAGGAGTGAAGCGGCCAGCAATTGGAGTAGCTCCAGTGGCAGCAGCAAACCTCAGCACGGCCTTCTGGCCAGTATTTCTGGAGGATATGGCACTAACATCAGCAGGGTTTTCAATGGCAACAATGGCACAAGCTGCCAGCAGAAGCTTCTCCCAGGTCCTCCCACAGATTTATGATGTAGATGCCATCACTTTTCCTTTTGTAGATGTATTGTTTCATCTGGAAGTCAAGATTGGTGCCACCTAAGTGGGTTCCTGCTGCAAGGAACTTAAGGACATGCTCCTCCTTCATTTGCAGGACATCAAGGGCTCCAGATCTTGTGAAAGCTTCCCTTTAAGTTACAATGGGAATCCAGAACAACGCTGTATGGACTCCTCTATGGGTAGGGCAGAAAGCAGGAATTTATTTATTTATTTTTTTGAGATGGAATCCTACTCTGTTACCCAGGCTGGAGTGCAGTGGCGCCATCTCAGCTCACCGCAGCCTCCGCCTCCGAGGTTCGAGTGATTCTGCCTCAGCCTCTCAAGAAGCTGGGATTACAGGCGCGGGCCGCCACGCCCAGCTAATTTTTTTGTATTTTTAGTAGAGAAAGGGTTTCACCATGTTGGCCAGGCTGGTCTTGAACTCCTGACCTCAGGTCATCCACTGCCTCGGCCTCCCAAAGTGCTGAGGTTACAGGCGTGAGCCACTGTGCGCAGCTGAGAGTTTTTTCAGGGTAAATATTTTGGGTGGAATTGCTCAGCTGTAGGGGCCACACAACTTCAACTTTAATTGCTGATGTCAGATTGTTGTCCAAAATGCCAATTTTACTGGCTTTTGCCAAATACGTTTTGGCTTTGTTGATTATGTGATCTCTGCATTGTGCTTCATTATTTTCTGCTCTTACCTTGAACTTACACTCCCCAGCAGGGTCTAAGAGTGCCCATTGAAGCCGGGTGCAGCAGCTCATGCCTGTAACACCAACACTTTGGGAGGCTGAGGCTGAGGATTGCTCGAGTCCGGGAGTTTGAGACCAGCCTGGGAAACATAGTGAGATCTCGTCTCTACAAAAAGTAATCTTTTTTTTTTTTTTTTTTTTTTTAGAGACGGAGTCTTGCTCTGTCACCCAGCCTGGAGTGCAGTGGCGTGATCTCGGCTCACTGCAAGCTCCACCTCCCGGGTTCACGCCATTCTCCTGCCTCGGCTTCCCGAGTAGCTGGGACTACAGGCTCCCGCCACCACGCCCGGCTTATTTTTTGTATTTTTTAGTAGAGACGGGGTTTCACTGTGTTAGCCAGGATGGTCTCGATCTCCTGACCTCGTGATCCGCCCTCGGCCTCCCAAAGTGCTGGGATTACAGGTGTGAGCCACCGCGCCCGGCCCAAAAAATAACTTTTAAAAAATTAGCCAGGTATGATGGCTCATGCCCATAGTGCTAGTTACTTGAAGGTTGAGACAGGAAGATCGCTGGAGCCTAGGCGTTCAAGGCTGCAGTGAGCTATGATCATGCCATTGCACTCCAGCCTGGGTAACAGAGTGGGACCCTGTCTAAAAGACGACAAAATGTTCCCATTGTTCCACATTCTCAGCAGCACTTGCTATTGTCCGACATTTTCCTTTTTGCCAATCTGGTGGCCAGTACGTGGTAATTTATTATGCTCTCTGTGCCATAAATTATTTGTGTCCACCCAAATTCATATGTTGAAAACTGAACCCCGACTGGGCACAGTGGCTCAGGCCTGTAAACCCAGCACTAGGATGTTCAGATTGGAGGATCGCTTGAGTCCAGGAGTTCAAGACCAGCCTTGGCAACATGGTAAACACCCATCTCTACAAAAAATTTTTAAAAATTGCTGGGAATGCTGGTGAGTGCCTGTAGTTCCAGCTGCCTGGGAGGCTGGGATGGGAGGATCACCTGAGCCTGGGAGATTGAGGCTGCAGTGATCCATGATAGCACCACTGTACTCCAGCCTGGGCGACAGGGTGAGACTCTGTCTCAAAAAAAGAAAACTAAACCCCAGAGTTTGATAGTATTGGGAGGTGAGGCCTTTGGAAGGTAATGAGGTCACGAGGGTGAAGTCCTTCCAGAAAAGAGCCCCAAAGAGCTCATTTGCCCCTTCTGCCATGTGAGTGCACAGTGAGATGACAGCCGTCCGTCTGTGAACACAAAGCCAGCCCTCAGCAGACACCATATCTGCCAGGGCCTTGATCTTGGATTTCCCAGCCTCCAGAACTGTGGAGAATACATTTTTCCTGTTTTTAAGCCAGCCAGCAGACTGGAGTCTAAGGGCACTGCTTTCTGCCTGTGAGCTTGAGAAAACCTCTTGCGCTTCTGAATCTCCAAGTCCTTGCCTGCAAAGCAGAGGCAATGATAAAAAACCCTAACACCTTATCTGGCATTGCAGGATCCCTTACCAAGGGCTTCTACGTCTTCTATTTTGTTACAGCTTCCAGGATGGACTGAGATAGTTTGCATTTGCAATCACAGATGACTTTAAGTATTTGTTCTTATTATTTATCAACCCCCAAGTGCCTGTTGCTGTCTTTTGCCTATATTTCTATTGGGTTGTTGATCTTATTAAATTATAGATCCTTCTTTCTTTCTTTTCTTTTTTTGTGATTGAGTTTTGCTCTTTTTGCCCAGGCTGGAGTGCAGTGGCACGATCTCAGCTCACTGCAACTTCTGCCTGCTGGGTTCAAGTGATTCTCCTGCCTCAGCCTCCCAAGTAGCTGGGATTACAGGTGTGCACCACCACGCTGGCTAATTTTGTATTTTTAATAGAGGTGGGGTTTCACCATGTTGGGCAGGCTGGTCTCGAGCTCCTGACCTCAGGTGATCCGGCCTCCCAAAGTGCTGGGATTACAGGTGTGAGCCACCGTAGCCAGCCAATTATAGACATTTCTTATATGGTATGGATTTAAATCCTTATCAGTTATAACTTCTCCCAGTTTGAGGCTTACATTTTTACCCTCTTTATGGTGTTTTTGAAAAACATAAACTGTTAAAAGCTTTAACTCTGTATCCCTTTGCAACTTTTTATTTTGCACTATGTGTACTGATGACCAAAAGGAAAAAATGAAATTTGAGCCCGGACATGGTGGCTTACGCCTGGAACCCCAGCACTGTGGGAGGTCAAGGCAGGCGGATCACAAGGTCAGGAGATCGAGACCATCCTGGCTAACACGGTGAAACCCCATCTCTACTAAAAATACAAAAAACTAGCCTGGCGCGGTGACGGGCACCTGTAGTCCAAGCTACTCAGGAGGCTGAGGCAGGAGAATGGTGTAAACCCAGGAGGTGGAGCTTGCAGGGAGCCTAGATCACACCACCGCACTCCAGCGTGGGCGACGGAGTGAGACTCCATCTCAAAAAAAAAAAAAAAAATTGAATTAAACCAAAGAGCTTAGTCTGTGTCACCCTCCCCTGATTAAATTTTTAAATTACAGGTCTCCTGTCCTGAAATTATATGATGCATGAGTTCTGCTATGTGTGTCCTGTGACTTGAGAGTGGGCAAGAACTTTCTCTGTTCACAACTATGTCCTCAACGCTTCAAACATAGCTTTGCCCAAAGTAGGTGCTCAATAAACACTGTGGATGGAAGGAACAAAGGAAGGAGAGAGGAGTAGGGGGGCAGCCACCCAAGGCTGATGCGGCTTTTTATGACTCCACCCAATGAGGGCCAACGACTCCAAGGATAGGGCAGCAGCCTAAGTAAAGGAGGAAACGGTCTTCCCTCAAGCAGAGCTTAGGCTTTATTGTCTTGGAAAAACCTGTTTGTATTTGGGAGATGTGCTTACTTTAATAGGTCAACCCTACAATAATGGGCAGGTCTGAGGCTCCAGGAGCGCTGGGGTAGTCTATTCACCCACTCATTCCTTCTCTCTATCCTTTTTTGCCCACTTGTCTTTGCAGCCCGTGGGTGTCAGAGCCAGCAGACTGGAGTCTCAGGGCACTGCTTTCTGCCCGTGAGCTTGAGAAAGCCTCTTGCCCTTCTGAATCTCCAAGTCCTTGCCTGCAAAGCAGAGGCAATGATGAAAACACGAACACCTTATCTGGTGTTGCAGGATCCCTTACCAAGGGCTTCTGCGTCTCCTATCGTGAACTCAGTACTCAGTGAGGTAGGCAGAACCGGAGGAGGAAACCAGGGAGGGAGGGAGAGTGAGTCTCTAACTCCCCACCCTGTGTGGATAAGCCTTGATCTGTGTTCTACAGACTCTGAGCTCTGTGCTCCTCTCGGCGGGAGAGGTGGGAAGGGCACCCCCCCCAGGAGGTGGTGAGTCCTCTGAGCTTTGGAAGGGTGGATTCTGCACCTGCTGTGCTGGTGCTTTCTGGGAATTTTCTCCATGGACCCCCAGAGCAACTGTGAGTGGTAGCTATTACCATTCCCATTTGACTGATTCAGAAACCGTGCCTCAGAGACATGAAGTCACTTGCCCAAGGTCCCCCAGCATTCAGGGTCATAGCCAGAGTTCGAACTCCAAAGCCCTTGCCTCTCCCTCACCTCTGTGGTCCCCCAAGACCTTTAGATATAGTTCCAGACAGTGGATTTTCCCAGCTCACAGCAGAGTGCGTCATGGGACAGGGCAGGCTCCAGAGGGCTACGCTACCAGAATCTGGTAATGACAACTGCGTACGTGTGTGTGAGAGGCGACTCACAGATCCAGTTGGGGACTGACCAATCTAGAACTAGATAGGGATCAATCCTCTTCAGCAGATCCGAGAGCTGGAGAATCACTGCAGGGGCAAATGGCCCTTTCCCTCCTGCATCCCCCAGGGCCATCTCTACACTGTGGTGAAGTATGGGACGTGGGAAAGGGACACCTTCGAGCTGTGGCAAAAGCTGACACGACTTTCCAGAATAGTGTGTTTAGCAAGGCGGGGGCGCCCATGTTCTCCCCAAGAGGCGTTCCATCCAGAGCTCTCTGGAAAGGCTGGGGTACCGGAAGGTGGAAAATCACTGGCGCATCTCCACTGAGTTTTCAGCTGGGCCCTACACTGACCTAAGCACAGGAGGTTCGAGGGCTCTCCACTCACCAGGAATGAAAGGATCGATTGCAGAGTTTCGGCCTTGGAGCTCAGTCCTGGCTCTCCCTTTGCTTTGCCCCTGACACTGGACGAGGGACAGCCCTTCCTGAGTCTCGGCCAGTCGCCTCTCACCTGCCCATTGACGTCTCACAGGCTGTAGAAGAGTTGGGTGTCCTAGCATAGGTGTCTTGTGCCAGGTACAGAGCTGGAGCTCAATAAATGTACCGTGACCTCGGCAGGAAAAGCCAAGGAGGGGCGGGCCACTCTGGGGGCTGGTCTGCAGAGTCTTCAGGGAAGAAGCGAGGATGAGGACAAGGACCTGGGATGAGGACAGGACGAGAGGATGGCTGCGTAACAGCAGGGAGGCTTTGGGCAGGCAGGGGAGCCTTTCCAAGTGTGTGAATGGCAGGAACAGAATCTTGGAAGTGAGAATTCCTGGGGTGCCTTCTGGGCCTTGAAGCAGGGCTCACAGAGGGCAACAGGACCCTGGTGGGGTGAAGAAGGGGACCGGAGAGGTAAATTAAAAGAATAGCAGCTTGTCTGCCCTGATCCCGGACGTGGGGGGCAGTGGCCTGGCATGGAGTCCAAATGGACCTCATATTTCCCAAAGACTCGAAGCACCTGGGGCCTACCTGGAGTGTCCCAGGAACACCTACTGCCCAGCCCCTCCTCTTTCCCCTGCCACCAGGCATGATGACCCCAATGTCTCAATTATCACACTCTGCTTTTCTCCATCTCTGTGGCTTTACATATTTTCAGTGTTCAGCTCTTGGTCTGCAACATATCTGCGTACACACACACACACACACACACACTGAGGAATGGCTCCCGGGTCCCAGTAGTTCCCACTCTCTGGTAGAGGAGTTGTGTTTGTGAGGGTTGTGATGGGGTGATGAGCCTGCAGCAGCCTTTCCACGCCCGTCCAAACTAGATGTGGTGCAGAATGCACGGGCCTGTGGGTCAGGAGATGTGACTCTTAGCATGATGGTACTGGTTAGGATCACGCGGGGCTGCAAGTAAATCACAACCCAACTGTAGTGGGTGCAACAAGAAGTGCTTATTTTTTCGCATAAGAAGTCAGGAGGATGGCAATCTCACCGCTAGTGCAGGTACTTGAAGCTGCCGTCAGGGACCCAGATACTTTCTGGTGCTGGTGTGTGTGGGGGGCGTCTGCTGGGGCTTGGGAGATTTGGGTCCCCATTCTGGCCCCGTTGCTAACTAGTTGTGCAGCTTCAGACAAAGCTTCTGAAGCTTTCCCTTCATCTCTTTGTTTGTTTTTAAAATTGCGGGCTGAGTATGGTGGCTCCTGCCTGTAATCCCAGCACTTTGGGAGGCTGAGGTGGGAGCATTGCTTGAGGCGTGGAGTTCGAGACCAGCCGGGCAAAATGGCAAACCCTCATCCGCACACAAAAAACAAAAACAAAACAAAAATTAGCCGGGCATGGTGGTACATGCCTGTGGACCCAGCTACTTGGGGAACTAAGGCAGGAGGATCGCTTGAGCCCCGAAGGTTGAGGCTGCAGTGAGCTGTGATTGTGCCACTGCACTCCAGCCTGGATGACAAAGTGAGGCCCTATCTCAAAAACGAATACATAAAATTGTGGTAAAAACATGTAACATAAAACCATCTTAACCATCTCCACCATTTTTAAGTGTACAGTTTAGTGGCATTGAGTACATTTACACGGTTGTGCCCTCTGTCCTCGTGTCTCTTTTCTTTCCAAAAGGAAACTCTGCCCATTAAGCAGGAACTCTCTGTTTCCTTCTCCCCACTGGCACCACCAGTCTGCTTTCTGTCGGAATCCATTTGACTGCTCCAGGTACCTCATAGAAGAGGGATCATACAGAATTTGTCCTTTTGTGTTTGGCTTATTTCACTCATCATAATGTCCTCAAGGTTCATCTATGTTTTTTGTTTTTTTTTGAGACAGAGTCTCGCTCTGTCCCTGGGGCTGGAGCGCAGTGGCCGGATCTCAGCTCACTGCAAGCTCCGCCTCCCGGGTTTACGCCATTCTCCTGCCTCAAACTCCGGAGTAGCTGGGACTACAGGCGCCCGCCACCTCGCCCGGCTAGTTTATTTTTTTGTATTTTTTTAGTAGAGACGGGGTTTCACCGTGTTAGCCAGGATGGTCTCGATCTCCTGACCTCGTGATCCGCCCGTCTCGGCCTCCCAACATGCTGGGATTACAGGCTTAAGCCACCGCGCCCGGCCAGAATTTCCCCTCTTTTTAAGGTCGAATCATGGTCCATTGTATGGACGTACCACACTTTGTCTAGCCATTCACCTATGGATGGACACTTGGTTTGCTTTCACATGTTAGCTATTGTGAATAATGCTGCCATGAGCATGAGTCTGCAGATGTTTCCTTGAGACTGTGTTTTCAATTCTTTTGGGTATCTACCTAGAAGTGGGATTACTAGATCATATGGTAATTCTATTTCTAATTTTTTTTCAGAAACATAATACTGTTTTTCATAGAAGCTGCACCATTTTACATCCCCAGCAACCGTGTACAGTTTCCAATTTCTCCATGTTCTTGCCAAAATTTGTTATTTTCTGTTTTTTTGCTAGTAGCTATCCTAATGGCTAAGAGGTGGCATTTCGCCTCTTTTTTTTTTTTTTTTTTTTTGAGACGGAATCTTGCTCTGTCACCCAGGCTGGAGTGCAGTGGCCTGACCTCAGCTCACTACAAGCTCCGCCTCCCAGGTTTACACCATTCTCCTGCCTCAACCTCCCGAGTAGCTGGGACTACAGGCACCCACCACTTCCCCTGGCTAGTTTTTGTTTTTTTTTGTTTTTTTTTTTTTTTGTATTTTTTAGTAGAGACGGGGTTTCACCGTGTTAGCCAGGATGGTCTCAATCTCCTGACCTCGTGATCTATCCGTCTCAGCCTCCCAAAGTGCTGGGATTACAGGCGTGAGCCACCGCGCCCGGCCGGCATGTCGCCTCTTTGAGACTCAGTTTCTCATCTGCCCCACAGGGACACAGTAGGGCTAGATTATCTCCAGCTTCTGATGTCTCATGGTGCCTTCCTTCTTGCCATGAAAGTAAGTATTGCTTATGCACATATACACCTTAGTAAATTTAGTTATATCTTTTCAGCTTGGGGCCCCAAGGTAGAAACTATTTTAATATGAAGACAGGAAACAAGAAATATGAAAAGGGATTGAAGAAGGCATTCCAAGGACAACTTCCAAACCCTCCTCTCTATTCCTTCCAGACCATAGATGCACATAATCCTGGAACAGAACAATACTTTACTTTCTTCCCTTCCTCTCATTTTCTTTTTTGCTTGTAATTCACACACCCAGGTGACTGGGTGCAGTGGATCACACCTGTAATCCCAGCACCTTGGGAGGCAGAGATGGGAGGGTTGCTTGAGGCTGGGAGTTCAGTCTGGACAAGACTTGGTCTCTACAAATAAATTATCTGGGTGTGGTGGTGCATACTTGTAGTCCTAGTTATTCAGGAGGCTGAGGCAAAGGATCACTTGAGCCCTGGAGTTCAAGGCTGCAGTGAGCTATGATCACACCACTGTGCCCCAGCCTGGGCAATAGAGCAAGACCCTGTCTGGCTCAAGCAACAACAAAGGAAGGAAAGAAGGGGAAAAAGAGAGGAAGGAAGAGAGGGAGGCAGGGAGAGAGGGAGGGAGGGAAGAGAGAGAGAGAGGCAGGCAGGAAGGGAAAGAGAGAAAGAGAGAAAGACAGAAAGAAAGAAAGAAAAAAGAAGAAAGAAAGAAGAAAAAAGAAACGCACACACACCCGTCTCCCACTCTTCACAGTGTCATGATGTCATTTAACACAAGTGCAAGGCAAAGTTCAAGGCGTTTAATTCTAGCTTTTACAAAAACCAAAAGCATCTTGAGTTAAGTACTATTATCTTCATTTCCTAACTTTTGGCATTTGCTGACTCATTATTTCATATGTGACTTGAGTGAGAAAAGCACCTGAGTGGAAACCTCCTCCCCCAGCTACTTCTCTGGCCAATGTGAACTGTTCTGAACTTCCCATACACTTTCTTGCAGCTTCTGCCTGAGGCTGAAACCCTTTCTGGGGTGTTTTCCCAACTGTCATCAGGATGGGATGCAGAATCAGGTGTCATACTCTGTCCAAACCCGGCCTGGCTCCGGCCTTCTCCTGCAGTCTCGCTTCTCACCGCTCACTCTCCTGATATTTACCCAGACCCACTGTGTGGCTTCTCATTGCGGTGCTCCTCAGGCCATTCTTCTGCTTGAACTGTCCTTTCTACTCATCCTCCCACAGCTAACTCTGCTCATGCTTTTAGACTCAGCATAAACATCCTCTCCCCCAGGAAGCCTTCCCTGATACAAACCCCCAAGTTGAGCTAAATGTCCCTGCTTGGGTCTCCCACAACACTTACGCTCACTCCTTCTTATCATAACTGACATTGCAGTTGAAGTGTGTGAAGCACACATTTAACTAATGGAATTCCACTAACCCTTCTTGGCCAGAAGGAGAAAGAGAATAACTTTATTTATTTATTTTTGAGGCACGTTCTTGCTCTGTCTCCCAGGCAGGAGTGCAGTGGGCATCGCCCTTCTGCCATTTTTTTTTTTTTTTTTAAGTTTTTGTAGAGACAAGGTCTCACTCTGTTGCCCAGGCTGGTCTCCAACTCCTGGGCTCAAGTGACCTCCCACCTCAGACTCCCAAGTAGCTGGGATTACAGATGTGCATGCCATCTCCCTATTCACATTTTGTTTTCTTTTATTTTGTTTTTTGAGACGCAGTCTTGCTCTGTTGCTCAGGCTGGAGTGCAGTGGGGTGATCTCGGCTCACTTCAACTCTGCCTCCCAGGTTCAAGAGATTCTCTCGCCTCAGCCTCCTGAGTAGCTGGGACTACAGGCACCCACCACCATGCTTGGCTAATTTTTTGTATTTTAGCAGAGATGAGGTTTCACCATGTTGGCCAGGCTGGTCTCAAACTCCTGAGCTCAGACAATCCACCCACCTTGGCCTCCCAAAGTGTTAGGATTACAGGCGTGAACCACTGCGCCTGGCCCCTATTCACATTTTAAATAGAACCACTCTTGGCCCCCTGGGCACTCCCCTCTGAGGGTTAGATGGGAGCCCTGAGTGTTATCTTAGTCCTCCAGTGTTTTAACTTTGGGAGCCTCTGGCCCCTCTGGGAGTGAATCTGGCGTTTAAAGATACATATATTTGGCTGGGCACAGTGGCTCACGCCTGTAATCCCCAGCACTTTGGGAGGCTGAGACGGGCGGATCACGAGGTCAAGAGATCGAGACCTTCCTGGCTAACAGGGTGAAACCCCGTCTCTACTAAAAATACAAAAAAATTAGGCGGGCGTGGTGGTGGGCGCCTTGTAGTCCCAGCTACACGGGAGGCTGAGGCAGGAGAATGGCGTGAGCCCGGGAGGCGGAGCTTGCAGTGAGCCGAGATCGCGCCACTGCACTCCAGCCTGGGCAACAGAGCGAGACTCCGTCAAAAAAAAAAAAAAAGATACATATATTTCCTGGAGCAAGAAAGGTCTCAAACATCACAAGACAGTTGGGATGCCAACGGATCAAAGAGGAAGCAAGCATGACATAGCCACCCACTACAAGGGCTTACCTATTATCCAAGCTTTGGGAACTAGATTAGAATCCCAGCTCTGTCGCTAACCAACCTGTGTACTTTAGCCAAGTCACTGTACCTGTCTAGACTTCGGATCGCATGTGTGTCTGTCCATCTCACAGGGTTACCCTGAGGCTAAATGAGGTAACAAATGTCATGAACCCACAAGGTAGACTCGACTCTCGGTAACAGTTAGTGTCACCCCCATCCCACACTACTCTCCCTCTTCAGACCCTGGACCCATGGATTCCATCCACCGCTGGCCAGGAGCTGAGTAGAGGCACCGAACACGTGAAGAGGTGAACGGGCAAGGAAGGTTTCTAGGTCAGGTAGCATTTCCAGTGTTCCAGTCTGCAGGCGTCTACCGAGTCTGGCCCGAGGCTGGCACCCAAAGATGCTTCCTGTCTTCCAGCAGCGACGCACTGACTGTAAGTAAAGCCTGCTTATAAAGTCCCTACAGGCATTTAGGAACTGGTCCCTGGGGGGCCTCTACAGATTCATTTCGCCCCCGACTCCATCCCCTTTGTGCCACCCTCGTTATTGCACTCTTCCATCCGGATGGCATTTAGCTGACCACCAGCTCCTTGAGGGCAAGAGACTCCTGCTGCCCTCGGGGTCCGCGCCCAGCCCGCAGCTGCTCAGATCCGGAGACGGGAAGGTTTGTTGGCGAGAGCCTGACGCCCGGGTCACAGTTAAGGATGCAAGAGCCCGGCTCCTTCCCGTAGCCCCGGCCCTGTCATTAATGCTGAGGCTCCAGTCGGTGCAGCGCAGTCCCAAGGATGCAACCGCAACTTTTGTGCACAGTAGGCTCTCGATCTGTAATCCAGCCAACCCAGGCCTGTAGTCTGTAAATGCCAACTCAGCGGGAGGGCGCTGGCTGTCGCCCAGGGCCGTTTCTCGGCTCTTTCGGCGTTGCCGGCGCGCTCGGTACAGGAGGAACCCGCCGCCCGCGGTAGTCTAGTGGAGACCCGGCCAGCGCTTCCCCGCCCTCTTCACCGCCCCCGCGGCGGGGTCTGGACCAAGTCGCCCCTAGCAACAACAGCCGGGCCGGCTTTCTCAGGCCACGCTGATTGGCGCGACTCCGGGAGGCGGCCTGTCGTCACTTCCGGCAGCCGGAGGCAGCAGAGGAAGCCGAGGGGCGGCCATCTTGGGTCCGTGAGGCTCCGAGGTGCCGGGGTGCGGCGGCAGCAGCGGCGGCCAGCAGGGCGGAGGCTGAGGCAGCAAGCTCGCTAGAGAGGGAGAAGCAGCCGGGCGCAGGCGCCTCCTCCACAGCCCGCTCCATGGTCGGCGCCCACAGCCCGCGGCGGCCTGTCTTGCGCTCCACTTCCTTCACATCCTCCTCCGCCTTCTTTTTTTCAGGCGCCGCCGGCGGCGCTGTGTGGAGGCCCGGGAGCTGAAATTCGCGGCGCGACGAGCGGGAGAGCAGAAGGAGGCGAGGGAGCCCGGGATCGCGGGGCGCCCTGAGGCGAGGGGACGCCGGCGGGCCGAAGCCGGCAGTCCGCCGCAGGCTCGGCTCCGCCACTGCCGCCCTCCCGGGCTCCTCGCCTCGGCCGCCGAGGCAGGGAGAGAATGAGCCCCGGGGCCCGCCGGGGGACGGCCCGGGCCAGGCCCGGGATCTAGACGGCCGTAGAGGGAAGGGAGCCGCCCTCCCCACGGCGCCGCTTCGAAAGTGCCGTGGACTCGAGGACGCTGGTCGCCGGCCTCCTAGGGCTGTGCTGTTTTGTTTTCACCCTCGCATTGTGCAGAATTAAAGTGCAGTAAAATGTCCACTAGGACCCCATTGCCAACGGTGAATGAACGAGACACTGAAAACGTAAGTAACCTGGGCGTTGTAGTTGGCGGACCTTCGGGGTGGCCTTCGTGCTCCTCGGGCAGTGCCTTGCAGTCGGGTGTTCCCCCCCAGCCCGAACGCTCTGGAAATAGAGGGCAGGCCGTAGTCACCCAAGAGGCAGCCAGGTCGGACCGTTTCCTCCAGAAGTCCGCCCTGTCCCGCTGCTCGCGGGCGGGTCTGCGAAGTATATCGATTATGCCTACAGTCTAGTAGATGAGTAAAGCCCGTAAGTTACATCGTTATGGATCGGTGCTTTGAGAGGCCGGGTTGCCGCTCAGTGGATTGTGCAAGTTTGTGTGTCAGATCACTGCAGTGGTCAGTGCTTATTTTAACCGAACTCTGCTTTTAACTTGGTCAGGCATTTCTTGAGAGACTATCACATTAATACCATATGTTACTGGTGCTGATTAAAAGTAATCGATTGGGTCAGGTGGTCTGTCTCGTTCTTTAAGATGGTCTGGAACTAAATTTAATCACAGTCACTAAGTGTCCACTGAGGGATCTTTGTGGTCCCCTTAGGAATTCCAAAACACTAGCGCGCAGCCTTTATTAAGGCATAGTTTCCTTTCCATACAAATCTTTTTTGAAGGAGTTAAACATTTTGAAAAGCAGAAAAGCATATGTATAGTGAAGCTCTGCTCTGCCACTCACTGCCTAGCTGAGGGACACCCGCTGGGGCTTCGCTGTCCTCCTTCCTAAAAAGAGGTTGACTTAGATGAGCTCTTAGGTCCGTTTCAGCGCTCACAGGCTAT
The DNA here is from genome assembly GCF_002776525.5 of Piliocolobus tephrosceles. Classification (NCBI taxonomy): domain Eukaryota; kingdom Metazoa; phylum Chordata; class Mammalia; order Primates; family Cercopithecidae; genus Piliocolobus; species Piliocolobus tephrosceles. Next base: position 2,515,720 of record NC_045439.1, on the reverse strand, counting down.
GATTTTATAAAAGGAACCTTTGATTTTGTTCATGTGAAACTACAAAATGCCAGGAACAGCATTGCTAGAGAATGAGAACTTCTAGTAGAAATTCCGTTGAAGAAACGTTTGACTCTGTTCGTTTTCTGAACTCTCCTCTAACACTGGGTTCAAAAGTGTTTCAGTCTAGTTGTTGCCTATATTCTGTAAAACATCTAGTAAATAACTTGTAAAGAAACTTCACTGGCCTTTCATTAAAAGTGTTATGAGGTAATTGCTGGCACGAAATGTCTTCTCTTAGGGAATGCTTCCTTGCTTTGAGTGTTTTCATGCTTTCAGTAATGTCCTGAGATGTTATGGCCTAGTGGTGTCAATGTTTTAATTTTGATCTTCAAAAATGCCACTTGTTTGCTGGATAGCCATTTGATAATTTGATCTATAAACGTAAAACCATAGCCTTAAGCATCCATGTAGCATATTAGTGTATAATATTTAATGTTCTTTAGCCCTTAGTGAGTAGAACAGTAGTGTACCTTCTCCACCTGAGAGAGATTAGAAAATTATATAAAGAGCGAATAATAGAAACTCTTAGACTGGGTGAGTCAGGAAACTATTTTCTTATGGTCCTTTTAAAGAAACCTTTTTTTTTTTTTTTGAGACCGAGACTGTCTCCCAGGCTGGAGTGTGGTGGTGCGATCTTGGCTCACTGCAGCCTCCGCCTCCCAGGCTGAAGTGATTATCATGCCTCAGCCGCCCGAGTAGCTGGGATTACGGGCATGCACCACCACGCCTGGCTTGCATTTTTGTATTTTTAGTAGACAGGGTTTCACCATGTTGGCCAGGCTGGTCTAGAACTCCTGGCCTCATGTGATCCACCTGCCTCGGCCCCTCAAAGTGCTGAGATTACAGGCGTGAGCCAGTGTGCCCAACTGATTTAGTTTTGATCATTGATATTCACTCAGAGAAGCAAAACTTTATGTTGAACCAGAGTAGGAGCTCCATGCTTTCTAAACTGAAGCTGAAAACAGTCATAGCAGATTTGTGATGATGAAGGATTTCAAATGGGTCTTCTTTCTTTCTTTCTTTTTTGAGATGGAGTCTGGCTCTGTCTCTCAGGCTGGAGTGCCGTGGCATGATCTCGGCTCACTGCAACCTCCACCTCCCAGGTTCAAGTGATTCTCCTGCCTCAGCCTCCTGAGTAGCCAGGATTACAGGCATGCGCCACCACTCCGGGCTAATTTTGTATTTTTAGTAGAGACGGGGTTTCTCCATGTTTGTCAGGCTGGTCTCGATCTCCTGACCTCAGGTGATCTGCCCACTTCGGCCTCCCAAAGTGCTGGTATCACAGGCGTGAGCCACCACACCCGGCCATGTAGTGTATTTAAAATGAATTTTTGACTGTTTTAAAATCAAGTTTGTCACACATTGTTGCATTGATTTACCATGCCTGGTTACATTTTTAACGCTTGTATTGGCATGTTCTGGAAGGAGCTGTGTCGCTTTCACAGTGTGGAGCCCTTGTGTCAGTGTTACAACTCAGGTATAGACCTTGTTACCTACATTACTGCACTGCTAGGTATTAGGCTTCCTGCCAATTGAGTGGTGAATGTACAAGAATGAATGGGAGCTCTCATTCTGTTGAGAAGCTTTTTTCTTAAAGTTAGGTTTGTTGAGATGTAATGTTCATCCATTTTAAATATACAGTTTGGTGAGTTTTGACAAGCGTATAGTTATGTAACCACTATCACAATCATGATGTGAACACTTCCATTGTCAGAAAGCTCCCTTATGGCCCTTTATAGTCAGTGCCTTCTCCCTTTCTCAACCCCTGGGCAACCACTGATCTGCTTTCTGTCCTTGTAGTTTTGCCTTTTCAGGGATGCTATGTAAATAGAGTCACAAGAGTAAATAATCTTTTGTGTCTTCTTTCACTTAGCATAGTGCTTTTGAGATTTATTTCAATGTGTATCAGTAGTTCATTCCTTTTTATTGCTGTGTGAGTATTTCCTTGTTTGGATGTGCCACAATTTTTTTTAATCCACTCACCAGTGATGGACATTTTTGGCTATTGTGACTAGAACAGGTATGTTTTAGTATTTTGTAAAAATACTTTTTATTGTGCTTATCCTAGGAATCTTATTTAAATTTTAAATAATTGTATATAGCTATGATAAGAATGTTACTTATTAGATCAAGACTAAGAAAAGGCAGGCCGGTTGTGGTGGCTCATGCCTGTAATCCCAGCACTTTAGGAGGCTAAGGTGGGCAGATGGCTTGAGGCCAGCCTGGCCAACATGGTGAAACCCCATCTCTACAAAAAAAAAAAGACTGGGCGCGGTGACTCACGCCTGTAATCCCAGCACTTTGGGAGGCTGAGGCAGGCAGATCATGAGGTCAGGAGATTGAGACCATCCTGGCTAACTTGGTGAAACCCCGTCTCTACTAAAAACAAAAAGTTAGCCGGGCGTGGTGGCGGGCGCCTATAGTCCCAGTTACTTGGGAGGCTGAGGCAGGAGAATGGTGTGAACCTGGGAGGCAGAGCTTGCAGTGAGCCAAGATTGGGCCACTGCATTCCAGCCTGAGCGACAGAACAAGAGTCCGCCTCAAAAAAAGAAAAAAAAAAAAAGTTAGCTGGGTGCGGTGGTGCATGCCTGTAATCCCAGCTACTCAAGAGGCTGAGGCGGGAGAATCACTTGAACACAAGAGGCGAAGGTTGCAGTGAGCCGAGATCATGCCACTGCACTGCAGCCTGGGTGACAGAGTAAGACTCTGTCTCAAAAAAAAAAAATTTGCAACATAAATATTATCTTCATCCTTGTACACTAATTTTTGTTTGATTTCCAAATGTTAATGTCCACCCTTAGTGAATGGGCATATAAAAGTTTACTGTTGGTCGGGTGCGGTGGCTCACACCTGTAATCCCAGCACTTTGGGAGGCTGAGGCAGGTGGATCACCTGAGGTCAGGAGTTCAAGACCAGCCTGACCAAGATGGCAAAACCCTGTCTCTACTAAAAATACAAAAATTAGCCGCGCACAGTGGCAGGTGCCTGTAATCCCACCTACTTGGGAGCCTAAGGCAGAAGGATTGCTTGAACCCTGGAGACGGAGAGTGCGGTGAGCTGAGATTGAGCCATTGCACTCCAGCCTGGGCAACAGAACGAGACTCCATCTCAAAAAAAAAAAAAAAAAAGTTCGCTGTTGCCACATTGTGTTATGGCTCAGAAGAACTACTCAATCTAAACCAGTGAGGATGCTGAGACTCTGCGAGGTGATAGAGGCTGCTAGTAATGACAGGAGACCATTAATTATTTAATAGCAAAGCCTCTACTGGGCCCCAGATCTCTCGCTTAGGCTCCACAAGGAGATGTAGTTGTACCTGTACACAGAGTATTTCTAAAACTTTTTTTTTTTTTTTAAGCTTGTAGATCAGAGGTGTCCAATCTTTTGGCTTCTCTGGGCCACATTGGAAGAATTGTCTTAGGCCACAAATAAAATACACTAATACTAACGATAGCTGATAAGCTTAAAAAAAATTGCAAAAAAATCTCACAATGTTTTAACAAAGTTTGTGAATTTGTATTGGGTCACTTTCAAAGCTGTGCTGGGCTGCATGCAGCCCTTGGACCGTGGGTTGGACAAGCTTGCTGTAGATTTTATTTTTATTTTGAGACAGTATCTCGCTCTGTCACCCAGGCAGGAGTGCAGTGGAGCAATCACAGCTTGCTGTAGCCTTGACCTCTTGGGCTCAAGCAATCCTTCCAACTCAGCCTCCCGAGTAGCTGGCACTACATGCGTGCCCTACCACATGCAGGGCTAATTTTTAATTTTTTTGTAGAAATAGGATCTCCCTGTATTGTCCAAGGTGGTCTCTAACTCCTAGGCTCAAGCATTCCTCCTGTCCCAGCCTCCCAAAGCACTGGAATTACAGGTGTGAGCCACCACACTCAGTCAAAACTATTTTTTAAAGTGTTTTATTATAGGAAAATTTAAACAAATAGAATGTTATTTATCAATGCTTCTCAACCACAGGGTGATTTTGCCCTCTAGTGGACATTTGACAATGTCTAAAGACATTTTTGGTTATCACAACTGGAGAGAGGTTTGACTGACCAGGAATGCTACTAAACATTTTACAGTACATAGGACAGCCTTCCACAAGAAAGAATTACCCGGCCTAAAATGTCAGTAGTGCCAGGGTTGAGAAATCCTGGTATGTACTTAGCCCCCATGTACTCAACAGCGCAGCTCAGTGGCCAGTCTTATTTCATTTATAAATTAAGAAGCAAATGCAGTATCATTTCCTCTCTAGAGCTTTTAAAAGAGATAAAGCCTGTTTTAAGAAACATAAAAGCAATACCTTTATCATATTTTCTTAATACCACATATGCGGTGTTTAAATTTTCTCACGTTTCTGATTTTTTTTTTTTTTTTTTTTTTGAGACGGAGTCTTGCTCTGTCACCCAGGCTGGAGTGCAGTGGCCGGATCTCAGCTCACCGCAAGCTCCGCCTCCCGGGTTCACGCCATTCTCCTGCCTCAGCCTCCCGAGTAGTTGGGACTATAGGCGCCCGCCACCGCGCCCGGCTAGTTTTTTTTTTTTTTTTTTTTTTTTGTATTCTTTAGTAGAGATGGGATTTCACCGTGTTAGCCAGGATGGTCTCAATCTCCTGACCTCGTGATCCGCCCGTCTCAGCCTCCCAAAGTGCTGGGATTACAGGCTTGAGCCACTGCGCCCGGCCTCGTTTCTGATTTTTAAACTCTGTTCAAATTAGAATCCAGCTTGAATTCATACATTATAGTTGGCTGATAAGTCAAATATGCTTTTTTTTTTTTAATTGAGATGGAGTCTTGCTCTGTCACCCAGGTTGGAGTGCGATGGTACAATCTCGGCTCACTGCCAACCTCTGCCGCCTGGGTTCAAGCGATTCTCGTGCCGCAGCCTCCTGAGTAGCTGGGATTACAGGCGCCCACCACCATACCTGGCTAATTTATTTTATTTTATTTTGTATTTTTAGTAGAGATGGGATTTTGCCATGTTGGTCAAGCTGTTCTCGAACTCCTGACCTCAGGTGGTCCGCCTGCCTTGACCTCCCAAAGTGCTGGGATTACAGGCATGAGCCACTGTGCCCAGTCAAAATATGCTTTTTAAAGGCAACCACACAGTTTGCATTTCAGTTTATGTTCTATAGTTTTATGGAGCCATGGATACATCCTTTTTCTATACTGGCAAAATGAGAAACATGTTTTTCACCTTCATTTCAAAGGATATGACACTTTGTAAGCCTGGTAACATTGTTGGCCAAGGTACCAGAGACCCAGGGCTTTCCCAGTGAACTTATTTAACAGCTATGTGTGCGTCATGTACTTATTATTAGTTAATGCAGATAGTCCCCCAAATTTCTGACATCTGTGAAACTGATGATGCTGTTGTCTAGTCAGCCATTGGTTATGTGAGACTGAATTAACCTGTTCAGCAAGTATGAATGCCTACCGTGTGTATGATACTGTGCTAGGTGCTGTAGAGGCCATGTACCTGGGACACATAGCTTTCCCACTCTTTAGGATTTCCTGCTCCTTGCGGGACAAAGCAGCCTGAACTTTGTGAAGCTAGTCTGTAACTCTCATACTTAAGCAAACATTAGAATCACCTGAAGGGCTTTAGAACCCTGATTGCTGGGCCCTACCCCTAGACCTTGATTTTACCCGTAGAATTGGAATTTCTAACAAGTTGCCAGGTGATGTTGATGCTCCGGGTCCAGGGACCACTCTTAAGAATCACTATGGCAGGAATTTCTGATGTTTATTTATTAAGAAAAAAAAAAAAAATCACTGCCTTACTGTTCAGTGAAGTCTTGCTGACTAAACTATACTCCTTTGAGATTGTGCTGTGACTATCAAAGGGAGATTTCCAGACCATTTAATTGAGTTTTCAGGTTCCATGAGTTTAAAAAAACTGGCTGTTTATTAAAAAGTGTGGTTGTGGAAAACAGCAGTAGTTGCCATTTGATGATCACTTAACTGTATATCAGTATAGTGTATCTCATTTAAAATATGTAATATGGTTTTATTTAATCAGCCTTTTTTTTTCCCCAGGCGAAGTCTCGCACTGTCGCCTGAGCTCGTGTGCAGTGGCACGATCTCGGCTCGCTGCAACCTCTGCCTCCCAGGTTCAAGCGATTCTCCTGCCTCAGCCTCCTGAGTAGCTAGGATTACAGGCAGCCGCCACCACGCCCAGCTAATTTTTAAATTTTATTTTTTGAGACGGAGTTTCACTCTTGTTACCCAGCCTGGAGTGCAATGACACGATCTCAGCTCACTGCAACCTCCGCCTCCCGGGTTCAAGCAGTTCTCCTACCTCAGCTTTCCCGAGTAGCTGGGATTACAGGTGCCTGTTACCACTCCCGGCTAATTTTTTTGTATTTTAGTAGAGACTGGGTTTCACCATGTTGGCAGGCTGATCTCGAACTCCTGACCTCATGATCTTCCCTCCTCAGCCTCCCAAAGTGCTGGGATTACAGGCATGAGCCACCGTGCCCCCGGCTTAATCAGCTTTTTAACTTCTAAGCATAACCTTTTGAATCAAGCTGTTTGGGCCTTATCAGAAAAAAGGTGACCTGTAATTTCAGGACTCAGGAGGCTGAGGCCAGAGGATCACTTGAGGCCAGTCCACCTGGACAGCACTTGTCCACCTGGTACAACGTGGTGAAACTCTGTGTCTTAAAACAAGAAAGAGAAAAAAAAGTTGATCTCTGAAGAATTCATGAAAATATTTAGTCAGAGTTTTTAAGGAAAGATCTTATAAACTTAATTTGAACATCCTTATCATCTTATGTATGTAAATTAGGTAAAGGTTGAAATTTGCAGTAAGTAGAATTTTGGTCATTTCAGTACATGTAGCTCATGATACATACATTGTAACTTTCTTAGACTTACATGGTGCATGATTTACATTGTAATTACATAGAGGCTTATACCTAATAAAAATTAATAGTAACTATTTGATTTCAAAGAGGATTGTTCTGTTTTTTTTTTTGAGACGGAGTCTTGCCCTGTCGCCCAAGCTGGAGTGCAGTGGCCGGATCTCAGCTCACTGCAAGCTCCGCCTCCCGGGTTTATGCCATTCTCCTGCCTCAGCCTCTGGAGTAGCTGGGACTACAGGCGCCCGCCACCTCGCCCAGCTAGTTTTTTGTATTTTTAGTAGAGACGGGGTTTCACCGTATTAGCCAGGATGGTCTCAATCTCCTGATCTCGTGATCCGCCCGTCTTGGCCTCCCAAAGTGCTGGGATTACAGGCTTGAGCCACTGAGCCCGGCCTGTTCTGCGTTTTATTACTTTTTTTTTTTTTTTTTTTGAGTCAGAGTTTCGCTCTTGTTGTCCAGGCTGGAGTGCAATCTTGTGACCTCCGCTCACTGCAACCTCTGCCACCCGGCCTGAGTAGCTGGGATTATAGGCACGCACCACTATGCCCAGCTAGCTAATGTTTTGTATTTTTAGTAGAGATGGGGTTTTACCATGTTGACCAGGCTGGTCTCGAACTCCTCACCTTGGGTGATTCACCTGCCTTGGCCTTCTGAAGTGCTGGGATTACAGGCTTGAGCCACTGTGCTCGGCCTGCATTTTATTATTCTAAGATATAGCCAGATTTTTTGCTTGGAATTTGTTCCTGGGCTGGAACAAATTCCTAGTGAGAGTCAGGGAATGTTCCATGACTTGTGGCTTTGATTAAAAAAGAAAAAGGAGTCAGGGAATGCAGCACCCTCTGATCACCACTGGGAGTACTGAAGCAGAAAATTCATTTGTCTCATTTTCATTTTAAAATTTCAAATTAAACCTGAAGGAGAAAATAAATCTCTTACCTGGGAAGCTTTAATGTCCTGTCTCACCCAAGAAGTTAAAGGTTGTGCTTGGAGTTGGTCTGCAAAAGTAATTAAGGAATTTGTACTGACCCATCTGCACTTGCTTGTACAGAGCAATTGGAAGGGTAGAAGTTGGCTTTGAAAGAAAAGGCCTTTTTTTGAGGTGGGGGGCCATCCAACTTTATCTTCAGCCTAGAGTTCACTAGCACTGCACTCTAGCCATTCAAGCTGCTCAACTGTGGTTAGTCTTGGATACTTCTGTGTACACTAGATAAGACATTGTTTCTGTGGGTTATGTGGGACCTTGGAGTTCAGTGTCGAAGCTCAAACAAAGCAGGTGTTTTTTCTGTATTTCTTGTTGATAAGCAGTTGCTTTTGGTTGGACCTAAATATTGTGGGGTTTGTGTATGGACATTTCACACAAAAATCTGTATTGGTAGAATTTAATATGAAATCAGAGAAGTTGAATTCACAGGTTTTGTTTCTAGAATTTTACATAACCCTAGTCTTTTTTCTTTTTTTTTTATGATGGAGTCTTGCTCTCTTGCCCAGGCTGGAGTGCAATGGCATGATCTTGGCTTACCGCAACCTTCGTCTCCTGGGTTCCAGCAGTTCTTCTGCATCAGCCACCCGAGTAGCTGGGATTACAGGCACCTGCCACCACGCCTGGCTAATTTTTGTATTTTTAGTAGAGATGGGGTTTCACCATGGCCAGGAAGGTCTGTAACTCCTGACCTCAAGTGATCCACCCGCCTCAGCCTCCCAAAGTGCTGGGATTATAGGCGTGAGCCACAGCGCCTGGCCATAATCTTACACTACTTTCCTGAAGGGATGTGTGATGGAAAGAGTCTGGGCTTGAAAGTGGAAGACAAAAATGAGAGCCTAAGACTGATTGAGATAAAGATTCTAAAGAGGTAGAATGGACCTCATAAGATATGGAGCAAAAAAGAAGGAACAACATATACAAGGAGAAATTAGAATTTAGAGTTATAGACTGGAATTTGAAACTGGTCTTGAGATGTAAGTAACTGTGGACAAATAAATTCACTTGCCTATGCCTCATGCTTTTTTTTTTTTTTTAATCAAAAGAGAATAACATCATCTCAAGTTTTTTCTTGGTGTTTTTGTTTGTTTGCTTGGATTTTTATGACTTTTCACTTTCTCAGTCTCCTCTGTGGTCAGATTCATCAGGCATTCTGTCACTTTCATCTCTGTCAGGCTGGCCTTGTGTTCTAGCTGTCTGTTCTGCTGCATAGTTGTCATCCTGAGATCTCCCTTCACCCGTATCCTAGGGATTCCCTTTGCCTTTCCTGTTGGATCCTATTTTCTTCCCTTTGGTTCACTCCCAGGTTTCATTGCAGCAGTTCCTCCAGTGATTTTCTGAGAAAGTTGCTGGGAAGTAAATTTTTAAAATCCTTTCATATCTGCAAACATCTTTATTCTGTTCTCATACTTGATTGCTATTTTGGCTGCATATAGAATTCTAGACTGAATATCCTTTTTCTTCAGAATTTTGTTTTTTGTCTTATATAGCATCTGACACTCTGATTTGGAGAGAGAGAATGCTATTTTGAGTCTTGCTTATTTTTCTGCGTTTATTTAAGGCTGATTGGAAGTTTTGTGCATTTGGATGGATCTTGAATACAACAGTGGGGCACACTGTTACTTCTTTGTGGAGCTCTTGATACTAGTATATTTTGTCTTATCACTTGGCCTGGGCAAGCACAGAATGCCCATGTTCCCGGGAGCTGAGTCAGGGGAGAGGGCAGAGGGAAAGGTCTGTGGCTTTCTGCTTTCTCTACTTGTTTTCAATGTCCCTCCCCTCAGTTGTGCCCTGTGTCCCCAAGCCCTGAGACTTTCCATTTTGCCCTTTCTAAAGAACCTCCGATTTTTTGCCAGAGTGGGAGAGGAGACCCAGGGGGTCTGTTATTTAACAGACTGACAGATCTTCTTGTTTCAGGCTTACTTCACTCACACTTCTAGAGATACTTGGTACCACCAGTTCCTGAACCTTTTAAGGGTTCTATAATACAAATCAGGATTTTCCAATATCTCTATAGCTGGCTTAGGATTAATCTTTCCTTCTTTTTTAGTTTCCAAAAGTATGTCTGTCATCACTTCTGTTTTCTTTGTCTTGTGGCTTTTTTCCTTATGCCTTATATTTTTTTCCTTTACTTTCATTTTAATGGAGTTTGGAGAGGGAGGGGAGGTAAATGCAGCCATGATTTATAACCAGACATGGATTAGGTATTTACATATGTCAATACGTGTCTTTAAAATTTAGCTGGTACTTGTTATTATAAATAACAAACTAAGATTGATAGGCTTCTTGAAAATTTGGCAGTAAATTTGGCTAATGGTGGGTTGTTATAGTAGAGTAGCATTTCCCCCTTTCCCCCAAGCTTTCTTACCTCTTCTTGGACGGTGCCTGGCCTGAGATGACCCTCATCTCTTGAAAGAATTCTCCTACTTCCCCTTTGAAGACTCCATCCCTTCACATCTTGGGGTACCTTTTTTCCTTCTTCTCACCCAAATGTGATCATGTCCTTTGGGTACCTAGAGCTACAGTATCCAGCACAGTAGCAACTAGCCACACGCAGGGCTGCCAAGCACTTGAAAAGTGGTTAGTCTGAATTGAGGTGTTCCGTAAGTGTGAAAGATAAACCAGGCTTCAAAGACAGTATTTCAAAAATAGGATGCAAAGCCTTTTTATATTATGCATTGAAATATTGGGGGATATATTGAATTAAACAAAATGGTATTTAAATTAATTTAACATATTAAATATGTTTCTTTTTACATTTTTCAATGGTGCTACTAGAAAATTGAAAATTATATATGTATGTCACATTATACACCTATTGGACAGCATTAGAGTATTCACTCTGATTTTCTCATGGGGCAGGAATTGCCCCTTGTTTCAGTTACTATTCCCCTGTTAGCGCCCCATGTGTATTGAGTGCCTTGAAGGTTTGACACCAGTTTTCTATTTCTTTTATTCCCTGATAATGCCTAGTTGACTAGCTGAAAATTACTGAATCAACTTTTCTTTTTTCTTTTTTTTGAGACGGAATCTCACTCTGTCGCCCAGATTGGAGTGCAGTGATGCGATCCCGGCTCACCGCAACCTCCACATCCCAGGTTCAAGCGATTCTCCTGCCTCAGCCTTCTGAGTAGCTGGGTCTACAGGTGCCCGCCACCACGCCTGGCTAATTTTTGTATTTTTAGTAGAGATGGGGTTTCACCATATTGGCCAGGCTGATCTTGAACTCCTCACCTTGTGATCCGCCTGCCTTGGCCTCCTAAAGTGCTGGGATTACAGGCGTGAGCCACCACACCCGGCCTAAATCAACATTTTTTTAGCTACAACTTGTGCCTTACAAGTTTTTTTTTTTTTTTTTTTTTTGAGACGGAGTCTCACTCTGTCGCCCAGGCTGGAGTGCAGTGGCCGGATCTCAGCTCACTGCAAGCTTCACCTCCCGGGTTCACATCATTCTCCTGCCTCAGCCTCCCAAGTAGCTGGGACTACAGGCGCCCGCCACCTCGCCCGGCTAGTTTTTTTTTTTTTTGTATTTTTTAGTAGAGATGGGGTTTCACCAGGTTAGCCAGGATGGTCTCGATCTCCTGACCTCGTGATCCGCCCGTCTCGGCCTCCCAAAGTGCTGGGATTACAGGCTTGAGCCACCGCGCCCAGCCACAAGTTTTTTATTCTAAGGATTAGAAAAGTAAATTATTTTTCACCATATTACATTAGTTCACCTACTATATCAGTAACAATTATTTTATTCAAAAGTGAAACAGATTTTACTGTATTTATGGGACAATAACAGTTCCCCCTTCCTATTCCTATTCTTAGATGCTTTCTCATAAATTCAGCTGTGAAGAGTCACATTATCTTTGGTCCATGTGAGACCATCTTCTTGTTTTATCTATTCCTGTTAATCCCCATATGTCATTTCTCTTACCCTCCATCCCATGTTACTGTTTTAATGTGTTTAGTATGTATATGTGTTCTTACATAGTTTATTTTGGTATGTTTGTTACTTTATGTAAATATTGCATATGTCTCATCTGTACACTTAATATATTGCATCTAACTCCTGAATAGCAGTGAGATATATGCACCTACAACATTTTACCAGTCTGCATGCCAGAGGTGCACATGTTAATTTTCTCCAACTCTGTCACCACAAAAAAAAATGCTTCAACATCTTCATGCATGTCACCTTATGGAGCAATGTAAGAGTTTCTTTGGGACGTATAGTTTGGAATGGACTTGCTGGGTCACAGGAAATGTCAGATTGTTCTTCTAGATGGCTGTTTCCATCAGTAGTGCACCACAGTTTTTGTATTCCCGTTTCTCTGCCCACATTTCAGAGCTTTCTAATTTTTCCCTATCTAACAGGCCTAATGTGATACTACATTGTGGTTTTAACTTGTATTTCTCTATGATTTTTAGAATCTCTTTATACATTCCTTGGCTTTGGGTGCATTCTTGTTTTTTGGGGGGGTTGGTGATTTTTGTCAAATCAAGGACAGACATCCCACATCCCATTCTAATCCTAGTTTGCTATAGGAGTTTTGTGGGAGCTTTCTGGTAGAGACAGGGTCTTGCTATGTTTGCCCAGACGGGTCTCAAACTCCTGGGTTTAAGCAAGTCTCTTGCCTCAGCCTCTGAAGGTGCTGGGATTACAGACATTAGTCACCTTGCCTGGCCAACAGTTTTTACATTATAAATTGTTCAGTCTTATCAAATCCTTTTTCTATGTTGAATGAAATAATTGCCTAGCTACTTTCAAAAGTGAAACGTGACTTTGTGAATATCTCTAAAGTACAAAATACTTGGAGGACAGCCATTTATTGTCATAATTTGGCTTTGTAGTTTGTTTTTGTTTTTATTTTTTAACATTGTTGGAAACCCTGCCTATGTGTTAAGGAGGTGGCTTGTTGTTTAAGAAATAGAGTGTAAGGGCACACTTGTGTTTTACAGAAGGGACCAATTTCTGTTCAGGAAGATTGGAAACATAGTGTAAAGTTGTTGCTGTTTTAAACTTGTAAACCTGATTTCTTCCCATGGGAGGTACTTAAGTAGTAAGCCTCTCAAGTTTCAGGTTGGTTCTCTGCCTGGTAGATTAAACGGCCAAATTTCTATTGTGAAGCCATATTGATGTTAAAATAATTTTTACGGACTTCCTGCCGGCAAGGATTTTTTTAAAAAGATTTTTTAAATGTGTCTTTTATGTTTTAATTTGTTTTCTGATTATACAGTGATTTACAATCCATGGTTCTTTTTTATGTGGGCAAAATTAAGAACTAACATGTAAAACAAAATGGAGCACATTCCCATTTTTCTTATTGCTTTGCATTGATGTGGCCCCTATGTTAGTAGTGCTTTGGCTGATAGTCACAAAGACCTAACTAACACAGTGCCCTAAACAAACAGGGGTTTGTTTTTCTCCAAAAAGAAATCTGGAGGTATGCAGCGTCTAGCTTTGGATCAGCAGTTCAGTAATATTGGAGTTGGTGGTTTTTTAAAATAGTTTGTCTTTTCTCTCATGTTTGAGACCCTGTAGCTGCAGGATAACATTTTACAGCTACAGCTACATGGTTGCATTCAAGGAAGGAGGAAGGAACTGTACTGGCAACTCTGTCCCCACCCTCCCCACCCTCCTTTTTTTATTTGAGATGAAGTTTCTGTTGCTCAGGCTAGAGTGCAGTGGCGGGATCTCAGCTCACTGCAACCCTCACCTCCCTTGTTCAAGCGATTCTCATGCCTCAGCCTCCGAGTAGCTGGGATTACAGGCATGTGCCACCACACCTGGCTAATTTTTGTACTTTTAGTAGAGACAGCGTTTCACCATTTTGGCCATGCTGGTCTTGAACTCCTGACCTCAGGTGATCTGCCAGCCTTGGCTTCTCAAAGTGCTGGGATTACAGGTGTGAGCCACAGTGCCTGGCCTCCCCTTTTATGATAAACAAAGGCGTTACTAACCCCTAGCCCCTATTACATTGTAACCTAGTAGACTTTAACTAATGAGAACTGGCCAGAACTAAGCCAGATGACTATCTCTAGCTGCAGAGAAGTTTGGGAAAACAAGTATTTGGCCATGTGGTCTCCCTAAACACAGGTTCAACTTCTTGAGGAAAGAAATCTCACGTCTGTGGCTGTATTCTGCATTATTTTCAGTAGCAGTGTACATATTCTAGTTTTCATGGTGGATGAAGTGGTACCAGCTCAGTTCCACAGGAGGGAGAAGAATCAGGACTCATTTAATCCATAAGAATAAAACTCAGCAGCTTTTGAGTACCCATTATGTGCATAGTCTGCCATGAAATATTATAAAGTAGCCCAGGCATGGTGGCTTACACCTGTAATATCAGCACTTTGGGAGACCAAGGCAGGAGGATTGCTTGAGGCCAGAGTTTGAGACCCGCCTGGGCAACATAATGAGATCTTATCTCTACAAAAAATTAAAACATCAGCCATGTGTGGTGCCTGCACCTGTAGTCCCAGCTACTAGGGAGGCTGAGGTGGGATGACCCCTTGGGTCCAGGAGTTCGAGGCTGCAGTGAGGTACGATCGATCACACTACTGCCCTCCAGCCTGGGCCAACAGAATGAGACCCTGTCTAAAAAAAAAAAAAGGCCGGGCACTGTGGCTCAAGCCTGTAATCCCAGCACTTTGGGAGGCCGAGACGGGCGGATCACGAGGTCAGGAGATTGAGACCATCGTGGCTAACACGGTGAAACCCCGTCTCTACTAAAAAATACAAAAAACTAGCCGGGCGAGGTGGCAGGCGCCTGTAGTCCCAGCTACTCGGGAGGCTGAGGCAGGAGAATGGCGTAAACCCGGGAGGAGGAGCTTGCCGTGAGCTGAGATCCAGCCACTGCGCTCCAGCCTGGGTGACAGAGCGAGACTCCGTCTCAAAAAAAAAAAAAAAAATCAAGTGGTTATCAAATAATTATATAAAATTTGTGTGTGTGTGTGTATACAGGTTGTTTATTGACTCCTTAGGAAGAAAAAAATACGTATATGAAATAACACTACAAGAATTCAGAATTATTTGTTTAAATGTTTAAAGTTGGTATTGAGTGCTGTGGTATAAGTATAGGGAACTTTTTCTTAGGGTCAGTAGTGGATTCTTGGGAAAATACAATGAAGGCCAAATGGAAGCAAAAGACTAATTTGCTTCTGTTTCAAGGGAACATTTTAAAAGTTAACTCTTAAATTTTTTAATTTAAGAACTTTGTCAGGAAACATTGAATTAAATATATTAAGTTTAACCCTAACAAGCATCAGATCTGTCAGTCTGTTGTGTGAGGAAATACAAGTTTCTTTCTGCTTTCTGTTATGACTGTTGATGTGCATGAGCATGTTTTAGGTTAGGCTGGGTTATGCTGTGGTAATACATGCCACCAAAATCCTCATGATTTAACACAATAAAAAACTTTTGCTCACACCAAGTCTACTTGAGGGCTCATTGGCTCCATGGAAACTGATCTCCATGTCCAGGCCGGTTTGGTCTTGTGGCCATCCATTTCAGGGCAAAGCTTAGGGTCAGGAGAGTAAAACACAGGGCTGGAGAGTTAAGCACGGGTAACTAAATGCTTCAGCATGGGAATGGCATTCATTTTCACTCACAGGAGGTGTTCAGCCTAGTCACATGGCTGTCTATGCCTAACCTCAAGGGAAGGGAGTGCAGTCCTCCAGGAACTCAGATGTAAAAAAGCCAGTGTGGTGAATAATAGTATTGTCTACAAAAAAAAAGTAGCATAATAGAGTGAGATACAAGCAGAGTACATTGGGATCCCAGTAAGGAGAAGTAAGAAGTTCTGATGAGATGCAGGGAGAGTCATAGAAGGCTTCATGAAGATGGTGACAGATGATACAAACACAATAGAATTAGTAGGTTTTCCTTAGGTATGAAGAGAAGAAAGGACATTCAAATGGAGGGAACCACACTGACTGAGTCAAAGCTAGAGTATACTGGATGATGTAGTGGGAGAGGAAGAAGAGATGAGTGGGCCTTGAATTCGTTTAACATTCAGCAAAAATGTATTGCATATCTACCATGTGTTTAACATTCAGCAAAAAAATATTGCATATCTACCATGTGTTAGGCACTGTTTCAGGTTTGGGTAATATCTGATAATGAACAGAACACAAAAAGTCTGTCCTTGTGAAGGTGACATCGCTAGTGGATGAAGTGCTGAGGAGTTAGTATTTTATTACAAGCACGTTGGTGAGTAAGCAAAGATAGGAACATTGGATGCCTATGAATCTTAAGATTTTCCTGGCTGAGCACTGTGGTTCATGCCTATAATCCCAGGACTTTGGGAGGCCAAGGTGGGTAGATCACTTAAGGTCAGGAGTTCGATACCAGCCTAGCCAACATAGTGAAACCCTGTCTCTACTAAAAATACAAAAATTAACCGGGTATGGTGGTATGCCCCTGTAGTCCCAGCTACTCGTGAGGCTGAGGCAGGAGAATTGCTTGAATCTGGAAGGTGGAGGTTGCAGTGAGCCAAGATCGTGCCATTGCACTCCATCCAGCCTGGTGACAGAGTGAGACTCCATCTCAAAAAAAAAAAAACAAGATTTTTCTAATATTTCTATTTTACATTAAATAGAAAGCAGTTGGTTTGCATGAAAATTATTATTTCACCAATTTGCCTCATTATAGAAAACACACACGTCAAAGTCAAAACATAGAGATAAATCTCTGAAGTTAAAATATTTTATTTGGGACGCAAGAATTGCAATTTGGGGCACACACACAGACCACAGGGTGGTCTTCAGTATGTATGAAGAGCAAAGTAAAGGATGGAGGTTTTATAAAGAGAAGTGTTATGTATTTTGAAAGACAGGTCTTTGGCACTAGTAAAGTTTTGGGGAGGTGGCAAGCCCTGATTGGTGAGGGACAGTGGTGGGTAATACTGGTCTTAGAGTCAGCAATAAGTTTTTTCAGTAGCCATTAGATAAACTGGTTTCAGGTTACAATAGGCAGTTTCAGCAGTCAGGCTTACAGAGAATTACAATCTTGGAGCAATGTTATAATTCCCCACCCCCACCCTGCCCCCATCCCCTGGCCCTCAACTCTGATTTAGTTGAGTATGAATAGAATGACCCAATTAGTATGATCCGCTTTCACACATGAAAGTTGAATTTATGAAACATATAAATTTGAAAATGAATGTTTACATTGCAAAAGCTTTTTTAATGAAAATTTTGGCCAGTAGTTTAATTTCAATGAATATATTTTCTTTGCACAGATAGTAAAACCACTTGATACATACTTCATGGGGACATGGACTGCTTTATGCACTGCCTTTTCCCACACCTTAAATAGTGCCGGGTGTGTGTGTGTGCGTGTGTGTGTGTGTGTGTAGCTCACTCAGTAAATATTCAATGAATGAATGAAGAAATTCAGAAGATAAAAAAGAGAAATTTCCCTTATTTTTAACTTTTTGAACACTATAGCGGTTAGCATTTATATCATTTATTCAGCCATTCTAATATTTATTGAGTACCAGTTTTGTACCAACTGCTATTATAAGATATAAGGAATAATAAATTCCTGTTTTTGAGGCCGGGCGCGGTGGCTCAAGCCTGTAATCCCAGCACTTTGGGAGGCCGAGACGGGCGGATCACGAGGTCAGGAGATCGAGACCATCCTGGCGAACACGGTGAAACCCCGTCTCTACTAAAAAATATACAAAAAACTAGCCGGGCGAGGTGGCGGGCGCCTGTAGTCCCAGCTACTCGGGAGGCTGAGGCAGGAGAATGGCGAGAACCCGGGAGGCGGAGCTTGCAGTGAGCTGAGATCTGGCCACTGCACTCCAGCCTGGGCGACAGAGCAAGACTCCGTCTCAAAAAAAAAAAAAAATAAAATAAAATAAAATAAATTCCTGTTTTTGTTTTCATGAAACTTAAATTCTAGTGTAATTAAAATCATGTAGAAATAAACATAAACATGGTCACCCAGCTTCTTTTAAAACTAGACTGCAGGCCGGGCGGGGTGGCTCATGCCTATAATCCCAGCACTTTGGGAGACCAAGGTGGGCGGATCACGAGGTCAAGAGATCGAGACCATCCTGGCAAACACGGTGAAACCTCGTCTCTATTAAAAATACAAAAAATTAGCCGGGCATGGTGGCAGGCGCCTGTTGTCCCAGCTACTTGGGAGGCTGAGGCAGGAGAATGGCGTGAACCTGGGAGGCGGAGCTTGCAGTGAGCCGAGATCGCGCCACTGCACTCTAGTCTGGGTGACAGGGCGAGACTCCGTCTCAAAAAAAAAAAAAAAAAAAAAAAAAACTAGACTGCAATTAGAATAGCATGCATCTTGTGCACAACAAAAGCTACCTGTTTTTGTATTAAAGCCTTAGTGTCAAAGCTTTATTATCATTTTAGTCTTTTCTTTTATCAACTCCATATTTATAAATGGACTATTTTCCCAAAGTTCTAATATGGAAATTAGAATAATTTTTGTTACAGGAACAATGTTTACAAGTTGCCTACATTTGTAGCGAGGTTATAAAAAGCCTGTTTTATCTAAAATAGACATTTGCAGTAAAAACATAGAAATTGTTGTTGAGATGCTGTATTATGTGATAGTTGAGTAAAATATACAAGAACCTATCCCCAAACCTGGTATGTGAATGTAAAAATATTAGAGAAATAGTGAAGAAGTAGATGGAGATTAATGTGGAAATTCTGAAAAGGACATCTTTTGAGAAATTCAGAGGTAGATGGCAGAAGTTTTAAAGCTTACTTTCACTTTAAAACACCTGAGTTTCATTTTCTTTGACTTGAGTGTATTACAAAGCAGTTTATTAGTTAAATTAGGCTTGTTTTGATTTATAGGTACATAGAGAAAGACAGGATATTTTGCTGGATAAAAAGTTGGAAAAGAGAAGCATATAAAGGGGGTACAAAGTGTCTGTGAGTGCGTATGGAACGAGAAGCCTCCCTCGGGCAGGAGTTAGCAGCCACAATGGGGAAGGGATTAGGACATCCAATCCTTTGTGTGTGGGGCCAAGGGAGCAGTAGTAGCAGGATGCCTGTGCATACAGCTGTGTTCACAGTGTGTACACAGAAGTGTAATTCTCAGGCCTGAATATTTCATAGGGTAGAGACATATTGAGTACTTTATTCATCTATTCAACAATGGCCATCTATTAAGGGCCACACAATCTAGCTATTTCTGTAAAGCACATTGTTTTGAATTATGTTAGCAGTGTAGTGTAGAAGGAAATTGGGAATTCAGATTCTCTATAGATTTCCCCCTGAACAGTTATGTGGCTGTACCCTTATCTGGTGAATGGTGACATTAGCTTTTCCCCTGCTGCACGGGCTGTAGTGAGGCGCAGGTGTGCAGGTGCACTTACTAGCATATGGAAAAGTTAAGCACTGTATAACCCGAAGGCAGCCCTTTTACTCCTGTTATATATGGCAGCCACGTACGCAAAATATCTAATTTATTCCTGAACACCCAGTTGAACTTCAACACTTGGTATTTTTTGTCTCAGAATTCTCATTTTCCTCAAATTTATATTACGTGGTTAAATTCCTTTGAAGTGCTAGATACTTAAAGTAGGAATGTTGTTTCTTCAACTAGAAGCTCTTAGAACTTGGCAAGCACTCTGTGTTCTCTCGTTTCCTTATCTTTGTGTATACTGTATTGCAGCACACGTCACATGGAGATGGGCGTCAAGAAGTTACCTCTCGTACCAGCCGCTCAGGAGCTCGGTGTAGAAACTCTATAGCTTCCTGTGCAGACGAACAACCTCACATCGGAAACTACAGACTTTTGAAAACAATCGGCAAGGGGAATTTTGCAAAAGTAAAATTGGCAAGACATATCCTTACAGGCAGAGAGGTAAATACCAGTTATGCTTATTTCTGTTATGACAGTTGCTCTGTTTATATCTATGTAAGAGAGAGAAAAGAATATAGATATATTTGGCCTTATTTCTAAGCTAAGTGAGCTATTTATTTGTTTTGTTTTTATTTGTTTATTTATTTATTTTTGAGATGGAGTCTTGCTCTGTCGCCCAGGCTGGAGTGCAGTGGCGCAATCTCAGCTCACTGTAAGCTCCGCCTCCTGGGTTCACGCCATTCTCCTGCCTCAGCCTCCTGAGTAGCTGGGACTACAGGCGTCTGCCACCACACTGGGCTAATTTTTTGTATTTTTAGTAGAGACGGGGTTTCACCGTGTTAGCCAGGATGGTCTCGATCTCCTGAACTCGTTTTTTTGTTTTTGTTTTTGTTTTTGTTTTTTTGAGACAGAGTCTCACTCTGTCACCTAGGCTGGAGTGCAGTGATACGATCTTGGCTCACTGCAACCTCCGCCTCCCAGGTTCAAGTGATTCTCTTGCCTCAGCCTCCTGAATATCTGGGATTACAGGCACACACCACCACGCCAGGCTAATTTTTTTTTTTTTTTTTTTTGGATTTTTAGTAGAAACGGGGTTTCACCATGTTGGTCAGGCTGGTCTCGAACTCCTGACCTCATGATCCGCCCGCCTTGGTCTCCCAAAGTGCTGGGATTACAGGCATGAGCCACTGCGCCCGGCCTATTTTGTTTTAAGACAGGGCCATACCCTGTCACCCGGGCTGGAGTGCAGTGGTGCAATCATGGCTCTCTATAGCCTTGACCTCCTGGGGTCAGGCGATTCTCCCACCTCAGCCTCCCGAGTAGCTGAGACTACAGGCATGCACTGCCACACGCGGCTAATTTTTTAAAAATTTTTTTGTAGAGACAGGGTTCTTACCATGTTGTCCAGGCTAGTCTTGAACTTCTGAGCTCAAGCAGTCCTCCTCCCTCGACCTCCCCGAGTGTTGGGATTACAGGCATGAGCCACCATGCCTGACTAATTAAGCTGTTTCCTTTTTTTTGGTGGTGGGAGGGTGGGGGTTGGGATGGAGTCTTGCGCTGTAGCCCAGGCCTGGAGTACAGTGACATGGTCTCAGCTCACTGCACCCTCCATCTCCCAGGTTCAAGCGATTCTCTTGACTCAGCCTCCTGAGTAGCTGGGATTACAGGCGCACACCACCACACCAGGCTGAATTTTTTTTTTATTTTTATTTTTATTTTTAGTAGAAACGGGATTTCACCATGTTGGTCAGCCTGGTCTTGAACTCCTGACCTCGTGATCTGCCCGTCTCGGCCTCCCAAAGTGCCATGATTACAGGCATGAGCCACTGCTCCCGGCTTATTTTATTTTCAAGACAGGGCCTTGCCCTGCCACCTGGGCTGGAGTGCAGTAACGCAGTCATGGCTCACTGTAGCCTTGACCTCCTGACCTCAGGTGATCCGCCAGCCTCAGCCTCCCAAAGCGCTGGAATTATAGGCATGAGCCCCCAAGCCTAGCCTAATTAAGCTTTCTCAAAAGAACATGAAACATATATTAGGTGTCTGGGAGTTTTTTGTTTGTTTTTTTGTTTGTTTGTTTTTTGTTTTTGAGATGGAATCTCGCTCTGTCACCCAGGCAGGAGTGCCGTGGTGCAGTCTTGGCTCACTGCCAGCTCCATCTCCTGGGTTCACGCTATTGTCCTGCCTCAGCCTCCTGAGTAGCTGGGACTACAGGCGTCTGCCACCACACTGGGCTAATTTTTTGTATTTTTAGTAGAGACGGGGTTTCACCGTGTTAGCCAGGATGGTCTCGATCTCCTCATCTCATGATCTGCCTGCCTCGGCCTCCCAAAGTGCTAGGATTACAGGCGTGAACCACTGCGCCGGTCTGGGAGTTCTTTTGCTTTCCCATTACTTTAAATGCTGGAAATATCATAGAGGGTTTAAATAATCTTTACCTTTAAAAATAGGTAATGTTTTGTTCTTTTTCAGTATCAAATATCTGCCACCACAGTAAAAATTGTCTTTAACTTCAGGAATACACCTAATTTGTATGAGCTGATGTTACTTGCTAATCAATAGTATTGTCAATATTTACAAATTTATCTTCAAGAATTTTCTTAATTTACTTTTCGCATAGCGTACGTTTAGTCAGTTATTGTGTAGGAAGGCACATACTTTCCTAACCTTAGTGAAATGACTTTGCTAGGCCCTATTCCTGTTAATCAAAAAATACATGCATTAAAACCACAAAACTAACTCCCTCCTATTGTTCTATTTGTATGGTACAGAGCCTGTTTTGCTGCTTTTTTTTTTTTTTTTTTTTTTTTTTTTTTGAGACGGAGTCTTGCTCTGTTGCCAGGCTGGAGTGCAATGTTGTGATCTCAGCTCACTGCAACCTCCGCTCCTGGGTTCAAGCAGTTCTCCTGCCTCAGCCTGCTGAGTAGCTGGGACTACAGGTGTGTGCCACCATGCCCATCTAATTTTTGTATTTTTAGTGGAGACAGGGCTTCACCATGTTGGCCAGGATGGTCTGAACCTCTTGACCTAGTGATCTGCCCACCTCAGCCTCCCCAAATGCTGGGATTACAGGTGTGAGCTAGCATGCCCAACCTTTGATATAGTTTCTTGCATTTAAGTCTTTGCGCCTATTGTTTCCTGTACCTGAAGTACTCTTTACTCTTCTGTTTAGGGAACATTTCTGAGACATAATCATTGACAAATACCCTTTCCCCAGGCATGGGATTCCATAAAAATCCCGATACTCCCCTTATACAGCACAATTTACATTGTATTGGAATTGCTCGTTTGTCTGTCCCCTGCTCTAGTCTGCAGGCTATCTCCAGTCTGTAGCGGAAGATGACAGAACTTAACACAGTGCTTCGAGCCTGTTAGGTACTTAATAAATATATGTTAAATGAATGTAATAATACTGTTTTTTGGCGGGGGGCGGGTGGCAACAGAATCTCACTCTGTTGCACAGGCTGGAATGCAGTGGCATGATCTTGACTTACTGCAACCTCCTGCCTCCTGGGTTCAAGCTATTCTCCTGCCTTAGTCTCCCGAGTAGCTGGGATTTCAGGCACCTGCCACCACACCCAACTGATTTTTTGTATTTTTAGTAGAGAGGGGGTTTCACCATGTTGGCCAGGCTGGTCTCAAACTCCTGACGTCAGGTGATCCACCCACCTTGGCCTCCCAGAGTGCTGGGATTACAGGTGTGAGTCACCATGACTGGCCTGAATGTAGTAATACTTGATGGAAGCTTTTAAAGCAAATACTCTCCCTGTGCAGGACCCTCCTGATAGATGTGCCAAGACTGTGACACATATGGCGTAGCATTCATGCCTGCAGCCCACCAGGACTGAGGCTGCAAGAGCGTGAGCCCCGGATCCGTCATCTGTCAGCAAGCATCCTCTATTTGAAGCAGTGTGACCCGTAAATATTCTCATTTCCTGTGTGTGCTGAGACTTGGAAAAGATTGGGAAGCACTGGACTATGCTAACTGGAATTTTAAAAGACTGTTGCCAGAAATTTGCGTCTTGACGGTTCATCAATTTTAGTGATAAAATCCTTGTGGATTTTTAGTTAAGACTCCTTGTTGTTGAGCTGCCGTAGACTGCTTTTGAAATCTGTAAACAGCCTGTGTGGGCGGAGCTGTCCTTGTTGTCCTTGATTAAAGCTTTCTTGAGATAAGGAACCAGACCTCTGAGTTTCTTAGTTCCCACCAGTTCCAGGTGGCTACTTGCCAGCTTCCTTATGTGGGCAGAGATGGTGGGCTAAGAGAGCATTGGGACAGACACACCCTCTCCCATTTACCTTACCTAACTAACATTGTCTGGAATCTGGCCTGTGGTGTTTACTTCTAGTAGGTTCTTTCTCTAGAAATGCTTGAATATGACTAGCAGAGTGGTTTAATGTAAAAATTTTCTCAGTTTTTTTAAAACTTTGAACAAGTTCTCACTCATAGGTGGGAGTTGAACAGTGAGAACACGTGGACACAGGGAGGGGAGCATCACACACCAGGACCTGTCAGTGGGTGAGGGGCAAGGGGAGGGATAGCATTAGTAGAAATACCTAATGTAGATGATGGGTTGATGGGTGCAGCGAACCACCATGGCACATGTATACCTGTGTAACAAACCTGCACGTTCTGACATGTATCCCAGAACTTAAAAAAAAAGAAAAAACTTTTGAACAAAATCGTTTTACTCTTTTTTTTCTTTTTGCCTATTGTAGATATGACATAAAATGTAAACATTATAGAAATTAATTATGTAGAAAGTAAGTTCCTTGAAATTTGTCTCTTCAAAGACAATCACTTTCAGCAGTTTGGTATATATTCCCAGAGTTTTCTATATAAACATTAACTTTAAAAAAAATTTAACAAAAAGGGACTAATATGGGACATGATGATAGGTTTTTTTTACTTAGTAATGTACCTTGACCGTGTCTGGGTCTTAGTACTCATAGATCTGACATCTTAGTTTAAAGGCAGCATAGCCTCCCTGGGTATGGTGGTGCCATAGTTTATTTCCTGTCAGTGGGCATTAGGGTTGTTTCTAAGTTTTTGTTGTTACGAATGGATCTGCAGTGGACATTCTTTAGCATTGTGTGTCCTTGTTAAGTGTTTCTGTAGGATAATTCCTAGAAATGGAAGTCCTAGGTCTAAGTGGATGAATATTTGACATTGTAATAGATACTACTAAATTGGTTTTGAATAAAAAGTGATGTACCTACTTTATTATCCTACCAAAATGAATGAGTGTTCATTTTCCTACATGCTTCTACACTGTAGATAATTTTTGTCTATCTGAATGTCTTACTCTGTTTTTGCTGCTGTAACACAATACCAGAGACTAGGTAATTTATAAAGATAAGAAATTTATTTCTTACAGTTGTGGAGGCTGGGAAGTCCAAGATCCAGGGGCTGCATCTGGCCAGGGCCTTCTTGATACATGAAGGGCGTGATGGGAGGGCAAAGGGTGGGGAGCAGCGGGGAGGGAAGAGAAGAGGAGGAGAAAGGAAGAAAAGAGGGCAGAGCCCTTGCAGTCTGATTGCCTCTCCAGGGCTCCATGTCTTAGTACTGCTGCAATAGCAATTACATTTCAACATGAGTTTGGAAGGGGATATTCATTCAAACCATAGCACATATGGACAAAAAAAGGGTGTAGAAAAAGCCAGAAGTTGCTTTTTCCCTTTTCACAACTTAGATTTATGATCTTTTTATATATTTTTGTCATTCATAATTTCTTTTTGAAGCAAGTTCCCTGGCCCCCCACAGTAGCTCATGCCTGTATTCCTAGTGCTTTGGGAGGCCAAGGCAAGAGGATCACTTGAGCCCAGAAGTACAAGGCTGCATTGCGCTATGATTGTGCCACTGTACTCCAGCCTGGGCAACAGAGGGCACTCTCTAAAATAAATAAAAATAAAACAAGTTTCCTGTTTATATCCTTTATTCATTTTTCTTTTTTTTAATCTTAGTGAAGTTAAACCCTTTATGTTTCAGTCATCTGTCTGATATGTCTGTTAATATAGGTTTTGAATATCTTTCCCTAGATTGCTTCTTTTAACTGTTTATGATGTCTTGTTTGAGGGAAGTTTTTAAGTATTTTTGTGGCAAAATCATTTAATCTTCTTCTTTATTACATTTGGGTTTCATGTCTTCGTGAAGATTTGTCCCATGACTTAAGAAACAGTTTTGTAGGCCAGGCACAGTGGCTCTTGCTTGTAATCCCAGCACTTTGGGGGGCCGAGGTGGGTGGAGCACCAGGTCAGGAGATCGAGGCCATCCTGGCTAACACGGTGAAACCCTGTCTCTTCTAGAAATACAAAAAATTAGCCGGGCGTGGTGGCGGGCGTCTGTAGTCCCAGCTACTCCGGAGGTTAAGGCAGGAGAATGGTGTGAACCCAGGAGGTGGAGCTTGCAGTGTGCCGAGATCACGCTACTGCACTCCAGCCTGGTTGTGGTGAGCCAGTACTTTAGCTGAGTACTTTTAGCTGAGTACAGTTAGCTGAGTACTTTTCTCAGCTAACATCTTTATTTTTGTCAGTGTTCTCTTGCCCTGTGATGGGAATGTGATGTATCTTGCCTGTTGAAGAACTAAAACCTCTGAAGAAAACCCAGAGGGTTACGGGAAGAGTGGCATTGATGATTTGGGGACTTAATTCATTCTGAGTCAGTATAAGTTAAAGGGTTATTATGTATTATGTTGAGAGTTTTAACTGCTGTCCTTGGGGTTAGAACAGAGATGTAGAATTACATAGTGAAAAGAATTTTCTAAAAGAAGGGAATAGGGACAATCTGTATCATGCATTTAAGCCACAAGGATGTTGTGAACATAAAAGATACTCATGAAGGCTGTGCGCGGTGGCTCATGCCTGTAATCCCAGCACTTTGGGAGGCCGAGGTGGGCCGATCACAAGGTCAAGAGATCGAGTCCTGAGGTCAGGAGTTCAAGACCAACCTGACCAATATGATGAAACCCCGTCTCTACTAAAAATACAAAAATTAGCCGGGTGTGGTGACGCACGCCTGTAGTCCCAGCTACTTGGGAGTCTGAGGCAGGAGAATCACTTGAATCAGTGGTGCTATCGAGATGTTGGAATAGGTGAGGGGATGGTGGAGGCATTGGCCTTTGGATAACACGGACAGTTCTTCTATAGAAATGGAGGAAAGCAGGCCAGGCGCATCACGCCTATAATCCCTGCACTTTGGGAGGTTGAGGCAGGTGGATCACCTGAGGTCAGGAGTTCAAGACCAGCTTAGCCAACATGGTGAAACCCCATCTCTACTAAAAATACAAAAAATTAGCTGGGCGAGGTGGCATGCACCTAATTATAATCCCAGCTATTCAGGAAGCTGAGGTAGACGAATTGCTTGAACCCGGGAGGTGGAGGTTGTGGTGAGCCTAGATCGCACCACTGCACTACAGCCTGGGCAACAAGAGCAAAACTCTGTCTCAAAAAATAAAGAAAGAAAATAAAGAAATAGGAGGAAAGCAGAGGGTGCTGGCATCAGTACAGGTGAGAGGATCCTTATGGTAGGAGGAGCTTGTAGAAATTCTCTGCTGAGTGCAAACTATTTTTTCAATAAAGTGGAAAGCAAACTGATCTGCTAAGATGAGGAGATATATTAGACATGTGAGTAGGTTAAAATAATTGTCAGATAAGCAGGAGAGTCAATGGACTAGAGAAATGTAGTAGAATTGCCAGGCAGCCTTAAGGCTTCCCTGAGGTTGGTGACCAAGGATTTAAAGTGGGAAGAATCAGCATGGTGGTGCGTTACTCTCCAGCCACATTCAGTTGCCCAGCTGCAGGCATGGCATTTGCAGAGATTGGGGTTTTGCCACATTAGTATAGTGAAAGGACAAAGGAGCATTGATATGGAGCCCCCCAGGGAGTGACCACAATGAAATTAGGGATACAATTAGGAAGTAAGAACTTGAGGAAGACTGACCCTATGAAGGGGTGGGGTCAGTGGATTACAGATCCTGGTAAGTTCCAACAGTTATTGGAATACTAGATTGAGTGAGCAGGAAGGTAGGAGAAGTTAGTTAAAGAATGAGAAGCTCAAACTTGGATCATGAAAGGTTTTCAGATATTGGTAATGTCAGAGACTGGAGTATAACTATGTAAGTAGCTTAAGTATGTAACATTTTTTTTCTTTCTGGAAGTTTATCCTTGGTTTTTAGAAATTACCCATTGAGGTGCCAAGGGTTAGTCTTCATTCGTTGTGCTTGGTGCTCATTGGACCCTTTTAATATATAGATTTTTGTCTTTTAGTTCTGGAAAATTGTCTTTTTTAACTTAAAAATCTTCATTCTGGAATCCTCAAGCAGAGACTGGAGTGCTTGAAAAGAGCCTCAAAATCTGTCTTCTATCTCTGTGTTTTTACTTTCTGGGAGATATTTTTAACTTCATCTTCCATTCTTTCTGTTAAAAATGTGTGTGTGGGCTAGGTGCAGTAACTCATGCCTGTAATCTCAGCATTTTGGGAGGCTAAGGCGGGAGGATCACTTGAGATCAGGAGTTTGAGACCAGCCTGGCCAACATGGTGAAACCCTGCCTCTACTAAAAATCCAAAAAAATTAGCCAGGCATAGTGGCACGAGCCTGTAATCCCAGCTACTCAGGAAGCTGAGGCAGGAGAATCGCTTGAACCCAGGAGGCGGAGGTTGCCGTGAGCCAAGATCACGCCACTGCACTCCAGCCTAGGTGACAGAGCGAGACTCTGTCTCAAAAAAAAAAAGAAAAAAGGTGTGTGTGTGTCTCCTCTCCCCAACTCACTCTTTGATCATTTTCATCTGTTTGTTACTGTTTTTACAGCATGTAGCTCTTGGCTTTTTTTTTTTTTGTTTAACTTTTTTATAAAGTAGATTTTCGTTCCCTGCATTGTTTCTCTTTCTTTCTGGGGTTCTTTCTTGTTACCTGTCTTTCATGTAGAGACTTTCTCTGGTAGTCTGTTAGCCTCTGGTTGTCAGTACCTAATGTGGAGCCCTAAGTGTCTGATCACAAGCTGTGTTTGTATGAATAGGACATGTTTGACCACAGAGCTTTCCTATTGGGAGTTGTCTGGTGCTTTTATTGAAGACCAGATATTTGTGTCCTTAGATTTCTGAGAGCATTCAGTTTCTCTAGGTAAGAACCTTCTCTTCTGCCTGGGAGGAACAGATGATCCCACCCCTCAATCACTGAGTCCTCCCCCTCCTGCCTTTTCATCTGATGCTTCACTCCTGCCCTCTGCTAGGCCTGTTGAAACCCCATTTCTTCATCCTGGGGTGTGTGAAACTTCCTGAGACTTTGCATAAATGGTTGTATGTTTAGTCACGAGTTTGTTGGTGAAGACTATGTTAACTTTACAGAAAGTTTGGAGAATAGAGAAGAAAAAAACCCCCACAATCCTAATATTCTGAATACCATTTTCGTTTTTGTGTATTTTCCATATACATGTTTTTTCAACATATATTTGATTATAATTTTGTATCTTGTTTTTTCCACCCTTGAAATTTTATCCAAAGCAGTTTTCTATGTTGCCACTAATCGTCATAATTGTTCGTTTCAGTGGTTATGTACAATGCCATTGATGAGAACAGCAGTTCTCAAACTTTTCTGTCTCAGAACTTCTTTAAACTGAAAATTGAGGCCGGGCGTGGTGACTCAACGCCTGTAATCCCAGCACTTTTTGGGAGGCCGAGAAAGGTGGATCATGAGGTCAGGAGATCGAGACCATCCTGGCTAACACGGTGAAACCCCATCTCTACTAAAAATACAAAAACAAAATTAGCCGGGCGAGGTGGCGGGCGCCTGTAGTCCCAGCTACCAGGAGGCTAAGGCAGGAGAATGGCATGAACCTGGGAGGCGGAGCTTGCAGTGAGCCAAGATTGTGCCACTGTACTTCAGCCTGGGTGACAGAGCGAGACCCTGTTTCGTAAATAAATAAATAAATAAATAAATAAATAAATAAATAAATAAATAAATGGAAAATTGAGAATTCCCCAAAGCTTTTCTTTATTAGGGTTATATGTATTGATAGCTGCTGAATTAGAAGTTATTACTTAGGAACTTAAAATATATATTAATTCATTAAAAATAATCCTATTACATGGTAATGTAAGTAACATATTTTTATGAAAAACAACTATTTTCCAAAGCAAATTATTGAGAAGAGTGACATTGTTTAAGTTTTTTGCAAACCCCTTTAATGTCTGGCCTAATAGAAGTTAGCTGGGTTCCTGAGTCTGCTCTGCATTCACACTATTTCAATATGTTGTTTTGGTTGAAGTGTGTGAAGAAATGTAGCTACAGAAAGAAGGGAGTATATTAATACCCTTTTCAGGTGATTGTGGATATCATTCTTTGACATTATACCAAAACTCAGCAAGTAGTTTCTTGGGGGTGGGTAGACAGTGGTGAATTGGATTTTTATTCAAAACAGCTGTAGTCACTGACAAAAAAATGTTAAAACCCAGAATGATTTGCTTCAATTAAAAATTAATTATATCCCGGCCGGGCGCGGTGGCTCAAGCCTGTAATCCCAGCACTTTGGGAGGCCGAGACAGGTGGATCACGAGGTCAGGAGATCAAGACCATCCTAGTCTACACGGTGAAACCCCGTCTCTACTAAAAATACAAAAAAAAAACTAGCCGGGCGAGATGGAGGGCGCCTGTAGTCCCAGCTACTCGGGAGGCTGAGGCAGGAGAATGGCGTGAACCCGGGAGGCGGAGCTTGTAGTGAGCCGAGATCGGGCCACTGCACTCCAGCCTGGGCGACAGAGCGAGACTCCGTCTCAAAAAAAAAAAAAAAAAAAATTAATTATATCCCAAGAGCAGGGGTCCACCAGGTTGTCTGAGGGAAGGGGTGAACTGGCCCAGGTCGGAAATGGAGCAGGTCAAAATTCCCCTGCTGATCAGGGCGATGGGGATTGGGATCAGGATTGCTCCTGTGAATAGCCACTGCCTGCAGAACATAGCGAGATCCTGTCTCTTAAGAAAAAGAAACAAACTTTTGGAAACAAGCAGACAAGAGTGAAAGAAAGCCTTGGTGTAAGATATAATTTACATTTTCTATATAAGATATAGACTACATATATAACTAAAAAAGCATAAAAACAGCATGCTTTTAGTACAACCTGGAGGTATAGTTAATGTGCATTAAAAAAGCTCCATATAAACCTAATCCCTATATATAAAAAGTCACTTAATTCCACAGTTTTGAACATTTTGTTTTTCTTTTTGAGATAGGGTCTTGCTCTGTCGCCCAGTCTGGAGTGCAGTGGTGCAATCTCACCTCACTGCAGCTCTCTACCTCCTGAGCCCAAGCAATCCTTCCACCTCGGCCTTCTGAGTAGCTGGGACCAGAGGTGTGTGCCATCACATCTGGCTGATTTTTTGTATTTTCTTTAGAGACAAAGCATCCCGATGTTGCTCAGGCTGGTCTTGAACTCCTGGGCTAAAGTGATCCTTCCACCTGGGCCTCCCAAAGTGCTGGGATTAAAGGGATGAGCCACCACACCTGGCCAACACTTTGTGTGTGTGTGTGTGTGTGTGTGTGTGTGTGTGTGTGTGTGTGTGTGGTAAAATACATGGAACATGAAAGTTATAATGTTAACCTTTTTTTAAGTGTGTAGTTCAGTGACATCAAGTATATGTACATTTGTTGGGCAACCATCACCACTCTTCATTTCCAGGCAGATAGTTAATACTAATTTTTTTGTGGTTTCTATATTTGCAAATTTACCTGTTCGATAAAATTTATTTGTAACCTTAAAATCAGTACAGTGCTTTGGTAATCCTTTTTGGACATATGCAGAATGGTGAAAAATATGCACATCCCTAGCTGAGATTCAATAAGGAGACACTTTGCTTTCTTTTTTTTTTTTTTTTTTTTTGAGACAGAGTCTCGCTCTGTCGCCCAGGCTGGAGTGCAGTGAGTGGCTGGATCTCAGCTCACTGCAAGCTCCGCCTCCCGGGTCTACGCCATTCTCCTGCCTTAGCCTCCCGAGTAGCTGGGACTACAGGCACCCGCCACCTCGCCTGGCTAGTTTTTTGTATTTTTTTTAGTAGAGACGGGTTTTCACCGTGTTAGCCAGGATGGTCTCGATCTCCTGACCTCGTGATCCGCCCGTCTCGGCCTCCCAAAGTGCTGGGATTATAGGCTTGAGCCACCGCGCCCGGCCCACTTTGCTTTCTTATTTCAGTCTTTATGCTGTAAACCAGTGTCCTTTTTGTGATCTATTTAATGCCATTTTTTTTTTCGTTTTTGTACTTTTTGTTGATGATTTTGCTATTTAAAATGGGCCCCAATCTTAGTGCTAAAGTGCTGTCTAGTCTTCCTAATGCATACTTGTGTGAAACTTACCTGACACATGCGTTTTCTTTATGATGGCCTTGCCATGGATAAAACTTAGACAGTTGAGTTTTTCCTTGCACTGTGCATGGCTATGATGCTTTACAAAGAAGATGCATGTGTTAGAAGTTTCACTCAGTGCGTTACAGTGCTGTGGCTGTGAATTCAGTGTTAACCAATCATATATAGTAAAGAAGGTGTTCTTAAACAGACACAAACATAAAACAAACTTACGTATTGATCAGTTGATGCAAAATGTTGTGACCAGAGGCTTGCAGAAACCTAACCCACTAGAAGCAATGATTTAGTAATCACCAATTCGGTGAGCACAGTAACTTCATAGAATGAACAACGAGAATTGACTGTAGCTCCTCTTTTGAAAGAAGAGGCTTAATTATGGAGAAAGACATCAGGAAAAATCACAGGCTTTCCTCATTTGTGTAATTTTTCATTCTGTTCCTGTCTTCAAGAGTGGAGCCCTAAGAAGAAAACTGAGAACTCCCAGTAAATAGGTAACGAGTGCCTGGCTTAGCCCATAGACGCCAGAGGAACATTGGCCTTTACACTGGGACATTCCACACACATAACACAGAGTTGTTTTCTGTGGACAGTTGAGTTTTTCCTTTTCCAAGCATATTCTAGTGTTGGCTTTCTGTGCCCTACTACGTGTGCCACTGTACTGCTGTCAGATTTTTATCTCCCAGAAATTCTTTGAAGTCACTTGTCTTCTGGTGACACCCCTTCCCTTCTCTTGGCCATTCTTTGTCATTTGGTCTTTGTTCCTCAGTTGGGCCTATCAGGTGGCAGGAGAGAGAAATGCATGTGATCAGTATGCCATCTTTAACCAGTGTCCTCATTATGGTTATGAAAATAAGTTTTCATGTAATTATTTTTATTCAAGTTACATATTACACACAGTTTAAAGAGTCAAGACTTGTTACAAAGCAGTCCCCTAGACTCACCTGTTTCCTTGTCTCCCAAGATGGCCACTTTTAATCTGTTAAAGTGATTCTTTAGTCTTTTAAATGATTCTTTCATACTTTATAACATCCTTGTAGTCTTACTTGTTTTTCAGGTTTAGGCGTTATCTATTGACATTTTATTTAAAGTCATCATTGACTTTAAAAAACACAAAAACTCTTTACTGAAATGTAAATGTTGGGTGCAATGGCTCATGCCTATGAATCCCAGCACTTTGGGAGGCCGAGGCAGTTGGATTACCTGAAGTCAGGAGTTCGAGACCAGCCTGACCAATATGGTGAAACCCTGTCTCTACTAAAAATACAAAAATTAGCTGGGCGTGGTGTGTGTGCCTGTGTGCCTGTAGTCCCAGCTACTCGAGAGGCTGAGACAGGAGAATTGCTTGAACCCAGGAGGCGGAGGTTGCAGTGAGTTGAGATCGCACCGCTGCATTCCAGCCTGGGACAGAGCGAGACTCCATTTCAAAAAAAAAAAAAAAACAAAAAAGGTTTACATCTTGATGAATTATCACAAAGTAAGCACATTTGAATAACCATGAGCCAGGCAAAAAATATACTGTGACCCACACCCTAGAAGCTTCCCTTTGGCCTCCTTCAGATCCCTTCACTACCCCACCTCTTCAGGTGAACCACTGTGCCACCTTTAATACCATAGGTTTTGTCTGTCCTTTTAACATTGTACTAGTAGAATGTTAGAGTATATTAATAATAATGTATTGTTTTGTGTCTGTTTCTTTTACTCTATTTCATGCTTGTGATATTCTTCCATGTTGAGGTTTTCATTTGTAACCAACTGTTGTAGTTGTTTGACTTGGTCTCCATTTGCTATGGATTGAATTGTATGCCTCAGAATTCTTACGTGTGAGCCCTAACCCCCAGTGTGACTGTATTTGGTAATAGAGTCTTTATAGAAGGTTAAGTGAAGTTGTAAGTATGAACCCTGATTGATAGGATTCGTGTTATTACATGAAGAGACACCAGAGAGGTAGCTTTCTCCACCACGTGAGAACACAGGGGAGAGGGTGGCCGTCAGCAAGCCAGGAAGAAGGTCCCCTCAGAACTGTGAGAAAATAAATTACTGTTAAGTCCCACAGTGTGTGGTATTTTGGTTATGGCATCCCAAGCTGACTAATACATCATTCTTCAGGCCACTCTGTCCCCCTAAAGGACTTGGAGTCTTTTTTTTTTTTTTGCCGCCTCTTTTAGTGGCTGTGAATACTGTAACACTTTCAGAAGCAGGATGTTAGGATCTTTTGACCGTTAGTGAACCAACAGAAAGTGGAAGGTAAGGATTTTTCTCCAGTGAGTGTTTGCTGTGGATCTGTTGGGAGAAGCCCTTCTCATGTATGAGCTGTCCCTATCCCTATTTTGTAATTTTCCACTTTCCTGCTGGCATCAGAGTGAATGTAAATGGAATTTCCCAGAAATTTCCACAGCAAGTGGCTTTCTCACTTAGTGAGCCCCCTTGGTGTCTGTTGTGTCTCCCTTTACCCAACCCCACAGTCACTGGAATGAAGGGGTGGTTTTCTCTCCAGTCTGTACCTTTCTGAGGCGCTGCAATCGAGTATGCCCCAGTTACTACTCCTTTTGGTGACCCCAAGGTTTCAGCTTTGCCTGAGCTCTCCAGGCTCCAGCTCTGGGCCAGGGTGATTTTGGTGGCGTCATCCCAGCAGGGAGCTAAGAGGAGGAAGAGATTAGGAACTCCCGCTCAGGCTTCTTTGCTACACATACACGTGTCACATCAAATGATGATGTTTCACTCTGGGGACGTGGATGCTTTTGATAAAATGACTTTTCTATAGTTTGGTTAAGCTGAATGAAACATTTGAGCTCCTGTTTTTGTTTCAGATGCTATCGAATAGCTGTATCTGAAGATAAACGTGTGTAAGAACAGAATCAGGCCGGGCAAGATGGCTCATGCCTGTAATTCCAGCACTTTGGGAGGCCGAGGTGGGCACATCACCTAAGGTCGGGAGTTCAAGACCAGCCTGGCCAACATGGCGAAACCCTGTCTCTACTAAAAAAAAATACAAAAATTAGCTGGGCATAGTGGCATGTGCCCATAATCCCAGCTACTTAGGGGAGGCCAAGGCAAGAGAATCGCTTGAACCCAGGAGGCGGAGGTTGCAGTGAGCCAAGATGGTGCCACTGCGCTATAGCCTGGGCAACAGAGTGAGACCCTGTCTCAAGGGAAAAAAAAAAAACAGAATCAGAATCTTTGGAATAGTGACCAGATGCCATGGCTCACGCCTATAATCCTAGCATTTCGGGAGGCTGAGGTGGGCAGATCTCTTGAGTCCAGGAGTTTGAGACCAGCCTGGGTAAAATAAGGAGACCTCATTTCTACAGAAAAATTAGCTGGACGTGGTGGCACGTGCCTGTAGTTCTATCTACTCAAGAGGCTGAGGTGGGAGGATCACCTGAGCCTGGGGAAGTTGAGGCTGCAGTGAACCGTGATCATGTCACTGCACTCCAACCTGGACAACAGAGTGAGACCTCATCTCAAAAAAAAAAAAAAAGAAAGAAAGAAAGAAAAAAAAATCTTTAGAATAGGAGGAGGATATTGAGCAGGACCCTGAGAAACTAGTGATTAAGAGTCCAGGTGTGAAAATAGAAACCAGGTCTCAGGAGCTCAGAGAGAAGAACCGGAAAGACAGCATCTTTGATGGATTTGGCCATGAGGAGGAGGAGGAATAAAACAGAATGGAGGCCAGAAAAGAGTATGTATGTCTAAGGGTTTATTTGGAATTGGGAGATCCAGGTATACCATGTAAAATTGCTTATGAAGGTAAAGTTTGAAGAAAATTCATTCCACTTTGATCTATATAATTTTTAAAACCGCCGGGCGCGGTGGCTCAAGCCTGTAATCCCAGCACTTTGGGAGGCCGAGACTGGCGGATCACGAGGTCAGGAGATGGAGACCATCCTGGCTAACACAGTGAAACCCCGTCTCTACTAAAAAATACAAAAAACTAGCCAGGCGAGGTGGCGGGCGCCTGTAGTCCCAGCTACTCAGGAGGCTGAGGCAGGAGAATGGCGTAAACCCGGGAGGCGGAGCTTGCAGTGAGCTGAGATCCAGCCACTGCACTCCAGTCTGGGCAACAGAGCAAGACTCCGTCTCAAAAAAATAATAATAATAATAATTTGTAAAACCACATTATCTGTTAAAACACCAGAAGCTCTGTTTCTTGGTTACTAATTATGAGTATTCAAGGCCTCAGATCAACTCAGCATTTATTTTTATTTATTTATTTATTTATTTTTATTTACTTATTTTTTTTGAGACGGAGTCTCACTCAGTTGCCCAGGCTGGAGTACAGTGGCGCGATCTTGGCTCACTGCAAGCTCCACCTCCCGGGTTCTCGCCATTCTCCTGCCTCAGCCTCCCAAGTAGCTAGGACTACAGGCGCCTGCCGCCACGCCCAGCTAATTTTTTGCATTTTTAGTAGAGACGGGGTTTCACCATGTTAGCCAGGATGGTCTCGATCTCCTGACCTTGTGATCCGCCCGCCTCAATTTGAGATGGAGTCTCGCTCTCTTGCCATACTGGAGTGCAGTGGCACGATCTCAGCTCACTGCAACCTCCACCTCCCAGATTCAAGTGATTCTCCTGCCTTAGCCTCCCGAGTAGCTGGGATTACAGGCCTGTGCTGCCATGCCCAGCTAATTTTTTGTAGTTTTAGTAGAGATGGGGTTTATCATGTTGGCCAGGATGGTCTCTGTCTTCTGACTTCATGATCTGCCTGCCTCGGCCTCCCAAAGCGCTGAGACTACAGGCGTGAGCCACCATGCCTGACCTATTTATTTATTTATTTAATTTGATGGAATCTCATTCTCTTGCCCAAGCTGGAGTGCAGTGGCACCATCTTGGCTCACTATAACCTCCATCTCCAGGTTTCAAGTGATTCTCCTGCCTCAGCCTTTCAAGTAGCTGGTGAGATTATAGGCATCCGCCACCAAGCCCGGCTAATTTTTGTGTTTTTAGTAGAGATGGGGTTTCACCATGTTGGCCAGGCTGGTCTCAAACTCCTGACCTCGGGTGATCCACCCGCCTCGGCCTCCCAAAGTGCTGGGATTACAGGCATGAACCACCGCACCCAGACAACTCGGCGTTTATTGAGTACTCCTTATGTGCCAATTAGGGCTATAATGATAAATAAGATGTCTTTTCCCCAGTTGAGATATGCATAAGACAGTTCGCGTTTGCCTATTTCGGTAGTCAGTATTTTCTTCTGCTTACTCAGTTTCCCTTGAAACTTATATTTTCCAAATACAAAATTGGAATTCCAACTTTGCGTTTTTCAGGCGCACACACTCGTTTATTCTGCACTCCTTCCCCAGTTCTGATTTGCTTCCTCCTGAAAATGGGGGTGATGGCCCATCCACTCCAGGGTCAGAATTGCTGGATGCCTTGTTGAAGTGATTTTTTTCTGTGGCTCCTCTGGAGGTTATAGACTCGGGGAATAAGTAATATGGTCAGGTGGAGGCTTTAGACCAAGTTAAGCAGGGTTTTTAAAACGTGTTCATATACATAGTGCAGCCATTCTCAAAAGTATGGCATGAGGAGATCCCTGGAGGTTTTCTGAGACCCTTTTCAGGAGTCTGCAGAGTCAAAACTATTTTTGTGATACTATTAAAACATTTGCTTTTTTCATTCTCTCTCTCACAAGTGTAGAGTGGAATTTTCCAGAGGTTCCATGATGTGTGATATCACAACAGATCGAATGCAGAAGCTTGTATGAAATGTTCATACAATATATATTATGTGTGTTATAATGGGCTTATTGTTATTTTGAAATCAGTTGTTAAATACTTTTTTAAATAATTGCTCAGTTTTTATGTGTATTATGATAAATATTCATTGATACTACCCACATTTGGGGGAATCAGTAATCTTTAAAAGTGTAAAAGGGACCAAAAAGTGTGAGAATGTTTGATGTAGAGAAACTGCAAGCTCCTTCCCTGGACTTTGGCTATAGATGCTTTCTTTAAGGGTGGGTCTTCTGGGCCTGGGTCCTGCAGGATGCCCAGTAGGGAGCAGAGCTTCTTTGATCTTATGGGGGTGGGCTCATTTGCTGTTCTGGAGCTCAGGTGCAAAGCTGAGTTACTTGATATTCCCTGGTCATGGCAAAGCCTCTCTCCACTTTTCTTCTCTTCTATTGTCACTTCCATTCTTTTCCCATTCTGGATACCCAGAGTCCATAGAAATCATTTTTACCTGACAGCGATGAGCTGACCAGAAGCTATAGAAGCTATAGTACTTCCTATATCCTAATGGTTTTTAAAAATACTGGCTGGGGCATACTCACCCTTTCTGAACGAAGGCTGCTAGGTGACCCTTTTGTTGCCTCTATATATATTCACTTGGTTAGCCCACAGATTGGTTTGGATCTAGTTCCCTTTCCTTCTTTAACTGCCCAAAGGGCTTTTCTATTAAAAAAAAAAAAAAAAAGTTTTTAAAGTTTTCAGATTCAGTACCCAAGTATTTATATGCTTACCCATCCCAGAGTCAGCTAAATTTAAAGTGTCAGTAAGTTGTAAAGAAAAGATTTGCTACATTGCATATGTTTTTAGAAGTGCTTTCTGTGTGTAATCTCTCTGTCTCTCTCTCTCTCTCTTTTTCTTGGTTTGGAGGAGATTTTCCCCTTGTCAATAAGTGACTTAAATATAAAATGTTATAACAATACATTTATTAGTTTGAAGCCCCCAGATTTTTTCTTTTTTTTTTTTCTTTTAAGTGAATGCAAGTTTATAAAAGAAGTAAAGAAACAGACCAGGCACTGTGGCTCTCACCTGTAATCCCAGCACTTGGGAAGGCCGAGGCGGGTGGATCACCTGGGATCAGGAGTTCAAGACCAGCCTGGCCAACATGGTGAAACCCTCTCTCTACTGACAATACAAAATTAGCCGGGCATGGTGGTGCGCACCTGAAATCCCAGCTACTCCAGAGGCTGAGGCGGAATAAACTATTAAAACTTGGGAGGTGGAGGTTGCAGTGAGCCGAGATCGTGCCACTGCTCTCCAGCCTGGGCAACAGAGGGAGACTGTCTCAAAAAAAAAAAGAAAGAAAGAAAGAAAAAAAAGAAGTAAACCAAAACAGAAGAATGGCTGCTCCATAGAGCAGCAGTATCAGCTGCTTGACTGAGTCTACTTTTAGGTATTTCTTGATTATATACTAAACAAGGGGTGGATTATTCATGAGCTTTCTGGGAAAAGGGCAGCCATTTCCTGGAACTGAAGCTCCCTCCCCTTTTAGGGAACTGTTTAGGTAACTTCCCATGGTTGCCATGGCATTTGTAAACTGTCATGGTGGTGGTGGGAGTGTCTTTTAGCATGCTGATGCATTATAATTAGCGTATAATGAGGAGTGAGGACGAGCAGAGGTCACTTTCGTCGCCATCTTGGTTTTGGTGGGTTTTGGCCTGCTTCTTTACTGCATCCTGTTCTATCAGCAGAGTCTTTGTGACCTGTATCTTGTGCCAAGCTTCTGCTATCTCACCCTGTGACTAAGAATGCCTAACCTCCTGGGAATGCAGCCCAGTAGGTCTCAGACTTATTTTACCCAGCCCCTTTTCAAGATGGAGTTGCTCTGGGTCAAACACTTCGGACATACTTCCCCCATCTTTTAATCCTTAAGAATTGTAGAGGGAAAAAGGTCAATTATCTGTAACTTCAAGCCAAATATGGGTGGTGATATTCCTGCCTATTAGGGTCTCTTGTATTTAGGGTAGAGAGAAGTTTAGTGAGAAAGCATTGGTATGGAAGCCCTTATTTTCAGTTACACAATTTTATAAAGTTACAATTACAAAGTTACAGCTGCTTTTTGTGACCAGCTGAGTTTTAGGTTTTGAGGTTTGCTGCTTGCTTGCTTGCTTCTTAATGCCATATATCTTGGCATTTATCAGTCCATAATTACTACATTCTTAAAATCCATAAATACTTTTTATTCTTTCTAGGTTGCAATAAAAATAATTGACAAAACTCAGTTGAATCCAACAAGTCTACAAAAGGTAAGATTGGTTCAATATCCAGTACTTTTTAAACAATTGTCAGTGCTAATTGCCATCTAATTTGTCCCTTAAATACCTCAACTGTTGTTTTTATTTTATGTTTAATGCCATAAAGCTTCCTATTCCTCAAATGAATGCAAGTTAATGTAGTATTTCATAAAAAATTGTTGGGTTATTTTCGGTTGGAGATTATTTTTAAATGTTCTTAACAGCACAAACTAAAGGCTGTGCTTTTTTTTTGTACTTTTTTATTGATACAGTTGTGCAAGGCTATACTTTTTATTGAATACTCTTAATATTGACTAGAGTTTTTAAAAAATAATACAATACAAAAATATTTTCATGTAATTGATATTGTGCAAATTTGTACCTTTCTTATAGCTAATACTGAAAATTTTAAAGTGAACACTTTGGCTTCCTTAAACCCTTGACACACCATATCTGATTAAGGAGTGATGATTAATATAAAAGGGAAGTGTTAAAGTAAAACTGAAAGTAGAAAAGCATGTTCATAAAGCAGTATTGCCATTGGTATCATTTAACATAGATCAAGTCTTTGCCCTAGTGCCTTTTAGAATCACCTGGGCAGATTTTCGAAAGTCCTAACACTTACATGATAATGCCTCAGCAATTAGGTTGGGCCCAGGCATAGGTATTTCACTCACTGGTAGGACATCAGCAAATAATTAATGATCTTCATAATAAAATCCTTCTAGTTGTTTTTAGCTTTGCAGAGTCTTTTTACATACTTCATTTGATTTCTAGATTTGACCTATAGTAGTTGAGGGGTACAGAGACCATGAACTGGGAACAGGAAGTACTGAATTTAAGTCCTGGCTCTGCCACGTAGCCGAATGTCTGACCTTGAGTAAGGCACTTAACTTTTCTGGACGTTGGGTTTCTCATCTTTAAAGGGAGATAATTTCATCTTATGATGGATGTGAGTATTAATAAAATAAATGCATATAAAAGGGCTTTGTAAACTGCACAGCACTGTACAGGTGTGCGATATTTTGATAAGTGCAATGCTCTATATACATTTCTAATGTATTCCTCATGGTTATTTATATCCTGGTACTTTTGAAGCCCTGTCCCTGTTATGTGTGTGGGAGGTGGGTAGGGAGATAGACTTTCTCTGCACTAAAAATGTTATTTCAACAGGTGGTTCTTTGTGATCTGCAACCCATAATGGGCCTTAAGGCTTCTCAAGGTGGGCATGAAACATCTAAAAATTGCAGCAGTCCTTTGTCCTGAAGAGTAAATTTTATCTATTTCCTTAAACTTTCATATCTTCAGCTATCTAAGGATTTGGTACTAATAAATACACTAGGGGTTACTACAATTTGATATTCAGAACTAAAATTAACATACAAGGATGTTCACTGAGGGCTCTAATCGAGTATTCTATGATGTTACGTACCTTCCACTATTCATGTGCACCTGGATATAGTTATAATCCTAACAGTTTTCCAGGAAAAATTTTTACCATGGTGTTGTATCAAGTTGTCTGTGGTTTTTCCTTCTTGTTTGCTTGCTTCCTTTATTCATTTTTTATTTTATTTTTTTGGTCATGATTTTGCATTGCTGCTCTTCTTTTATTATTTGTCACATCATTATCAGTTTAGTGCATGGTAGTTTGTCTGGTTAGCCCACTAGTGTGATTATGCATATCTGCATCTGAATTAATTTTGGCTTATAATAAATAATTAAAACTTTAAGATTTGTTTTTGGTATCATTCAAGTATGAACCATTCACAGAAGACTTACTCTAAAGCCAGCTCTATCCCAAGTTAAATAACTTGATAAGTATAATATTTTCAGTTTATAGGGCATTGTTTAAAATTGTGTATATAACTTCATATGCTTATAAAGTAAATTAGCAGCATTTTATATACATTTGTTTCCAGTTCTTTTTCACCGAGTATCTTACCGCCAGCACCTGCCCCCATCTTTCTCCCACACCAATTGTGCAACAATGTAGAGTGTACCAGGCAACTTTGTCAGCCCTCTTTGGAATAGTCATTCTTGGAGACTTTTTCCTTCTCAGCACCATTCCTAGTTGTATTACACTTGCTTCAGGAACAGCTCTCTTAGTGATTTAAAGCCGTGGAGCATGCCCTAGCAGCTAACATTCATTGTAAGGAACATTCCGCCATCAGCAGTATGCCATCTGTTTTTACCACCACTACTGAAAAAGGTGGACTGGCTCATTTAGGCAGTGTTTGAACACTTGTGTTAAAATATCGGTTTCATTGCAGGCCAGGCGCGGTGGCTCACGCCTGTAATCCCAGCACTTTGGGAGGCCAAGGCGGGCGAATCACGAGGTCAGGAGATCGAGACCATCCTAGCTAACACGGTGAAACCCTGTCTCTACTAAAAATATAAAAAATTAGCCGGGCGTGGTGGCGGGTGCCTGTAGTCCCAGCTACTCCAGAGGCTGAGGCAGGAGAATGGCATGAACCTGGGAGGCGGAGCTTGCAGTGAGCTGAGATCACACCACTGCACTCCAGCCTGGGCAACAGAGCGACACTCGTCTCCAAAAAAAAAAAATATCGGTTTCATGATATTCAGGCTTGCACACTGGGTCATGAACATTTACTAAATGCACATATAAGTAAGCCTGAGTTGACTATGTTTGCAAATTGATATTATTTTCACAGATGAGTCTCTTCATTTTTCCTTTGTATTTTTCCAGCAATTGAATTAATAAACGTTAGATTTTGGTGAGAGATTTATTTTTCTCCATTGTTTTTGTACTTTTTTTTTTTTAAGAGGTGGGTCTTGCTCTGTTGCCCAGGCTGGCCTTGAACTCCTTGGCTTGACAGTCCTTCCACTTCAGCCTCCCAAGTAGCTGGGTCTACAAATGCACACCACAGCATCTGACTATATACCTTTGAACGTCTCACTGCTATATCTGGAATACTATTCTATTCTTAAACATCTTTTAGGTCAGTTTTTTGTTTGTTTGGTTTTGGTTTTTTGAGATGGAGTCTTGCTCTGTTGCCTGGGCTGGAGTGCAGTGGTGGGATCTGAGTTGACTGCAATCTCCGCCTCTTGGGTTCAAGCAATTCTTCTCCCTCAGTTTCCTGAGTGGCTAGGACTACAGGTGTATGCCACCACACCTGGCTAATTTTTGTATTTTTAGTAGAGATGGGGATTTTGCCATGTTAGCCAGACTGGTCTGGTCTCAAACTCCTGACCTCAGGTGATCCACCTGCCTCAGCCTCCACTTGCTAGGAGTACACATGTGAGCCACCATGCCCAGGCCAAGGTGGGTGGATCACTTGAGGTCAGGAGTTGAGACCAGCCTGGTCAACATGGTGAAACTTCGTCTCTACTAAAAATACAAAAATTAGTTGGGCGTGGTGGCACACGCCTATAATCCCAGCTTCTCAGGAGGCTGAGGCAGGAGAATTGCTTGAACCCAGGAGGCAACAGAGCAAGATGTTGTCTCAAAACAACAACCAGAAGAAGAAATTTGTAACATGTAATGAAATAATTGGTTTTTTAAATGTATTTATGATAGCTGGTTAGTTAGCCAACCTTGAGCATGTTCAGGGATGGAGACACACTCCTTCCCATAGCATCTTGTTTCAGTGTTCAGTGGCTTTGTTATTAGAGCCGTTTCCCCTTCAGACTAGCATCTGTCTTCTAGAAACTTCTACAACACTTTTTAGTATTTTGTCATATGGAGTTACAGTCACTCCAAACATAACCAGCCCTTAGAAGTTGCTATTTTGGGTCTTGTTGATTTTTTCTTCTGCAGAGTAAATCCCCTCAGCCTCATTGGGTACTCCCACAGGCGTTTCGCTCAACAGAAGCCTACTTTATTCCATACTTGGAATTGTTGTTTTTTTTTTCTCCTGCCTGAATTTGTTTGATTCCTGCTAAAATTCATTTAATTGATTTTCTGCCTTAATTCCAGTTTTTTGGGGGATTTTGGAATAATGGGTCATTTGTATTAGCTGCTATGTAAATTGGATATGGATGTCTCTATCCAATTAAAATATTAAACAAGGCAAGAACAAGACTTTTCAATGGAGAATTCATCGAAGTTGATACTGTTGACCCAGTAATAAAGCATTTTTTGAGTAAGATTTAACCACCATTCTTAAATCTAGACTTAGGACAGAAAGGGAAATCCCTGTGTTTTTAAATTTTAATGAGATTTACAGAGGAAGAAGAAAAGGAACATTAAACACAAATATATGCAGAATACCCAGTAGGATTTATTAAAGCATTATTGACTGTAGATTTCATCAGGGTCTTTGTGGGGAAATCCTGCTGATAC
Source organism: Piliocolobus tephrosceles (assembly GCF_002776525.5). NCBI lineage: Eukaryota > Metazoa > Chordata > Mammalia > Primates > Cercopithecidae > Piliocolobus > Piliocolobus tephrosceles. The sequence goes on along the minus strand of NC_045439.1, from coordinate 2,471,903 downwards.
CCGCCTCAGTCTCCTTCCCTCCCTTCCTTCCATTGGCCTTATCGTGATTCTAAAATAGAGCAACACTACATTCCATAAAATAGAATAAGTGTTCCTATGAGCTGATCAGAAGTTGGCTTTAGAGACAGGCAAAGGCTGAAGAAGGCTGAGGCAGGCCAGGCACAATGGCTCACTCCTGTAGTCCCAGCACTTTGGGAGCCTGAGGTGAGAGGATCACTTGAGCTCAGGAATTTGAGATCAGCCTAGGCAGCATAGAGAGACCCGTCTCTACCAAATAAAAATTAAATAAATTAACCAGGTATAGTGGTGTGTACCTGTAGTCCCAATTACTCAGGAGGCTGAGATGGGAGGATCACTTGAGCCTAGAAGTTGAAGGCTGCAGTGAGCTATGATGGTGCCCCTGCATTCCAGCCTGGGCAACAGAGCAAGACCCTGCCTGTCTCAAAAAAAAGCTGAAGCAAAGAACAAATCGTGTACTGGTCTTTTCAGAGTTCCTTTTCTTTGTAAGGCAGGGACAGGGAGACAGAACAATAGACCACAATAGACTACCCCACATAGAAAAGTAACTGATTAGTTAACATCAGGTTACTTCACACTACATTTTTTTCTATAAGGATTAAAGTAGTGGGAACTTTATTATTGTGCCAACTGAAGTTGGTTAGGTGTGGTTTTTTTTGTTTTTTGGTTTTTTTTTTTTTTGAGACAGAGTCTCGCCCTGTGGTCCAGGCTGGAGTGCAGTGGTGTGATCTCAGCTCACTGCAACCTCTGCCTCCTGGGTTCAAGCGATCCTCCTGCCTCAGCCCCCTGAGTAGCTGGGACTACAGGTGCGTGCCACCACGCCTGGCTAATTTTTGTATTTTTAGTAGAGACAGGGTTCGGCCTGAGCCAGCGTGCCCAGCCAGGACAGTTTAAATCTTCAGTTGGGGGCTGGATGCGGTGGCACACGCCAGTAATCACAGCACTTTGGGAGGCTGAGGCAGGTGGATCACCTGAGGCCAGGAGTTCGAGACCAGCCTGGCCAACATGGTGAAACTGCGTCTCTACTAAAAATACAAAATTTAGCTGAGCGTGGTGACATAGCCTCAGCTACCCGGGAGACTGAGGCACGAGAATCACTTGAACCTGAGAGGCGGAGGTTGCAGTGAGCCAAGATCACACCACTGGACTCCAGCCTGGGCAACAGCTCGAGACTATCTCAGAAAATAAATAGTAAACTGTGCTGTATGGGAAATTAGCTGTTATCTCCTTCTGATTTCTAGGAAGGTCAAATAACTTAATTTAGGTTTGGGAATGTGGAACCTTAGCAGGGATTATTCCATTTTTAATTTTAACCTGGTTTCCTGGGCCCTAATGCAGGAACTTAGTCCCAAACAGTGGCTTCCTATAATTTTTATTTAACGATTCTTCCCTCTTGGTCAGGCTTTCACCCAGGTAAGAGTGTAACCAAAACCTAGGATATCCCTGCTGTTCTCAGTTGCCATCATTTTGGGTTTCCTGTTTCAGCATGCCATTGATGGGGAGTTCTCATTATCATGTGTTTCTTTTGAGTTTTTGTTGTTTTAGCCAGAGAGAAACCATTTGACATCTGATAGGTGGCTACATGGAGACATTTAACACTTTGGGAGGATACAGCATACCACAGAGACTACCATTATGACTGTCATGAGGATCACACCAAGCATATAGAGTATGGTCCTTAGCCAGGGTTTTTATGAACCAAATCAACTACAACTGTATAGCCAAACAAGGAGTCTGCCCATTTTAACCAAGTGATCTGCTCTGCCATACCCAAATCGCAACGAGAAGTGTCATGAACTGCACAGATTCCTCCCTGTTTAATAGGCAATCCAGCATTCTATGACCAGGCTAAGTATAAAGCGAGGAGTGCAAGTTACCCACAGAAGCTACTGACTGTGAATTTTTAGCTACAGCATGATCCTGCCAAAGTGAAAGACGTGGGCATTAGTGAGGAAAAATTAAGAGGGGTAAAAGCCTTGTTAGGAAGTCTCGTTGTTCTGACAGTCGGGAAAAGCTGTCCACAGCCTGCAGTCCACAACTTCTCGTCCTGGTTTGCAGTTTGAATGTCTCTGGTTGTGGCATCTGGCATTCTGGTGAATTCTCTGGGTGGCCTACACATCAGGCATGAGACTTGAAATTTACATCAAGTTGTCAGCTTTGGTTTATAGGGCTTCTGAAATTGAGCAGTTCATTCTTCACTGGCAAGTTGTAGCCAGATATTAAAGAAAGCTAGAAGAATTCAGAATCCAGTTCAGTCAAGAATAATCTTATCAGGTCATTTCTGGAAGTCATTTCTGTGAATTAGTATTTTAGCAGCCTTTTTTGCTTCTAATTTCAAATTGGAAGGTATAGGGCTATTCATTGTGCCCCGCAAGCCTGGTCCACTCTGATACCCCTCGAGCACCAGAGAGCTACCCAGGAAGAGGGAGGCTGTTTTCTTTTTAAAGCTAGTATTTGCTTTGGAGCCACTGTTAGTGCTTAGAGCTCTGTAGCAGTAGCAGTAGTGGCCTTTTCTGGCGTCCTAGGGAATCTTGGTCATGGGCATATCAGGGAACCTTATAATTTGAAAGCAAGGAGAACCAGTTCATGCTTTTCATGTGGTCTATCATGTAATTACTTTTATTGCTGCCACCACTGGGTTATTTTGGGCACTCTTGATTTGGTTTTCTTAAGCCAGTAGTTTTCAACCCTTCTTGTGCATTAGAAACATTTGTGGAGTTTGTATTTCCTTCACAGTACTTTCCTCTCTAGAGGTCCTATCTTGGCGGGTCTAGAGATGTGGCATTCCCAGTACACACCCCAGATGAGAATGGTTCCTAGTCTGCCTTCAGTTTCCCCTAAAGTTCTTAATTTCTCTCCTCTTCCAAAAGGTAACCTATTTTATTTATTTTTTATTGATTGATTGATGGGGTCTTATCCTGTTGCCCAGGCTGAAATGTAGCAGCAAGACCAGAGCTCACTGCAGCCTCGAATTCCTAGGCTCAAATATCTTTCCACCTCAGGCTCCTGAGGTGGCTGGGACTATAGGTGCACACCACCACACCCATCTAAAATAACCTATTTTATTTATTTATGAGACGGAGCCTCCCTCTGTCGGCCAGGCTGGAGTGCAGTGGTGCCATCTCGGCTCACTGCAACCTCTGCCTCCCGAGTTCAAGTGATTCTCCTGCCTCAGCCTCCCGAGTAGCTGGTATTACAGGTGCCCACTGCCACACCCAGCTAATTTTTGTATTTTTAATAGAGACGAGGTTTTGCCATGTTGGCCAGGCTGGTCTCGAACTCCTGACCTCAAGTGATCCACCCACTTCGGCCTTCCAAAGTGCTGAATTACAGGTGTGAGCCACTACGCCCGGCATAGTAACCTATTTTAAAGATGATCCCTTCCCCAAATATTCTAAGTTTCATAGACAGCTGCCACTGCCACTGCTGAATATTTTCTCCCTCTCTGGAACTCTTCCTAGGAATGCTTTAGTGGCCAGTTGCTGGCCTCCTTTCTCTATTGGGTGAAGCACAAGTTATTTTGGAAATCCTTTTCATTTAACAACTTTTTTCATCTTTTTCTTTTCTTTTCTTTTTAACTACCTTTCTCTTTCATTGACTTTTTAGGCCATTAACAAAAGTAGTAACCACTGTAAAAATAGTTGTTACAGTGTTGCTTGTTATTTACAATCAAGTGTCTACATTCAGATCAGTGTCATAAATCTGATAAATTAATACAAATGGGGATGGCAAATGAAATCCAAGACAGGCAGTTCTTACGTTGATTAATTGATTGATCTGATTGATTGAGACACGGTCTTACTTTGTAGTCCAAGCTGAAGTGCAGTGTCATGATCATAGCTCACTACAGCCTGGAACTTCTGGGCTCAAGCAGTCCTGCCTCTTGGCCTCCCAAAGCCCTGGGATTATAGGCATGGGTCACTGCCCCCAGCCTGATTATACATATTTAAAATATTAAGAATAAACCAGGCGCAGTGGCTCACACCTGTAATCCCAGCACTTTGGGAGGCCGAGGTGGATGGATCACCTGAGGTCAGGAATTCAAGACTACTCTCACGAACATGGTGAAACTCGGTCTCTACTAAAAATACAAGAAAACTAGCCAGGCGTGGTGGCGCATGCCTGTAATCCCAGCTACTGGGGAAGCTAAGGCAGGAGAATCGCTTGAACCCGGGAGGAGGAAGTTGCAGTGATCCAAGATGGCACCACTGCACTCCAGCCTGGGCAACAAGAGAGTAACTCTGTCTCCAAAAAAAAAAAAAAAATTGAGAATAAAAATGTATATATGTTTGTTTATTTTTAGATTTCAAAAGAGATAGAAGAAATAAAATAATAATAATAACGGCTTTCGGTATTGTTGCTTCTTTATTTAAATTTATTGCCAGATTTTTGTTTTGGCAAGAAATAATACAGCTTGATATTTAGAACACATTATAAACTGAGAACAGTAGAGTGTATTTTAGAGATTGATTGTTTGTTTTTGGAATCGAGGTCTCACTATCTTCCCAAGCTGGTCTCAGACTCCTGGGTTCAAGCATCCTCCTTCGAGGATTCCAGTCTGCCTTCCAGGGAGCTGGGATTACAGGCACACACCACCATACCCAGCTAAAGTATGTTTTTCATTGTGCCAATGATTCATTATGCTATTTTAGAAAAGTCACCAAGGAACCAAGTATTTTAAGTGGGTTAAAATACTTGGTTTACAGACTTAAGTGGGTTACAGGATAGCCTGGACCCATTTACAGAAAATGTAAACTTGGATACAAATTAGGCTTTATGACAGAATTATAACAGTAACATCAGCCAGAATCACAATCACATATCTGGAGTTTATTGTGTGCCAGCTGCTGTTCCTTGCACTCTGTATGTCAAGCATCCTTTCATTGTAGAGGTGACAGGGTCAGGGAGGTCAAGTTACCTAGACTCAGTGAGTGGTACCGCTGGATTGGGATTAGGTAGTATAGTTCCTGGAGTCAAATTCTACACACACTTTATATTATTTCATGTACTTTTCACAACAGTCCTGTGAAGTAGCTGTTGTCTTTTTTTTTTTTTTTTGAGACAAGAGTTTTGCTCTTGTTGCCTAGGCTGGAGTGCACTGGCACCACCTCGACTCACCACAACCTCCGCTTCCCCGATTCACATGACTCCCCTGCTTCAGCCTCCCGAGCAGCTGGGATTACAGGTGCCTGCCACCACACCCAGCTAATTTTTTTGTATTTTTACTAGAGACGGGGTTTCTCCATGTTGGTCAGGCTAGTCTGGAACTCCCAACCTCAGGTGATCCACCCGCCTCGGCTTCCCAAAGCGCTAGGATTACAGGCGTGAGCCACTGTGCCAGGCCGAAGTAGCTGTTTTCAAAATCTGTCTTATACGTAAGTAGGGTGAAGCTCTCTTAAGATTTTGTGGCTTTTTCGCTCATCCAGTGAATAAGGGACTGAACTAGCCTTAGAACCTAAATTTATAACATCAAATAGCTTTCTTTGCATAAGTTCCCTTGGAGCCAGTCATTCATAGTACTTTCCATATGGGAAGGATAACAAAGGAACATATGGAAATTCACCCTGCATGTGGTAGATACCTAGTAAAATCTGATAAGTTAATTTTGTTAGTACCAAATTCATTTTAACACTAAATTAATTTTTCCTGATGTTGCTCTGATTCTAGGAATCTTGACCACTAGAACCTTGAGTTTGGGAGATGGGAAAATTCTTAGTTTGTCTTTGAAATATTTGATCATAAAAACCACATTGTTGGCCGGGCATGGTGGCTCAAGCCTGTAATCCCAGCACTTTGGGTGGCCAAGGCAGGCAGATTACTGAGCTCAGGAGTTCAAGACCAGCCTGGGCAACATGGCAAAACCCTGTCTCTACATACAGAAGTTAGCCAGGTGTGGTGGTGCACACCTGTAGTCCTAGCTACTTGGGGGGCTGAGGCTGGATGATTGCTTGAGCCGGAGAGGGCAAGGCTGCAGTGAACCATGTTCATGCCACTGCACTCCAGCTTGGGTGACAGAGCAAGACTCCATCTCTTAAAAAACAGACGCACACACACACACACACACACACACACATTGTTGCTACTCTTATTTTACATTTTTAGAAAACTGCTTTGTTGTATTACTCAGCTAAAACTAAGCAATTTTTTGAAATTTAGTTTTTAATTTTTATTAAATACTGACTACATACAAAAGAATGTTCCATGTTTAGCATATAAATATGTATATGAGATGAGCACCCTTATACTACCTGCTTCAAGAAATAGATCTTCAACCATACCTTTAAATCAGTCCCATTTTGTGCACCTCCTCAACCTGATTCCTTTTCTTCATTGCCCACCTGCTGGGTAACCACTAACAAAGATTTTGTGTTATTATTTTCTTGCTTGTCTGTATAATTTTACCACATATGGATCCCTCATCAATGTAGTGTAAAGGGTTTTTTTGGTCTGTTTTTTGTTTCTTTTGTGTTTTTTGTTTGTTTGACACTGAGTCTTGCACTGTCTCCCAGGCTGGAGTGCAGTAGTGCAATCTCGGCTCACTGTAACCTCTGCCTCCCAAGTTCAAGCAATTCTCGTGCCTCAGCCTCCCGAGTAGCAAGAATTACGGGTGTGTGCCACCACGCCCAGCTAATTTTTGTATTTTTAGTAGATACCAGGTTCTACTATGTTGGCCAGGCTGGTCTTGAACTCCTGACCTCAAGTGATCCACCCACCTCGGCCTCCCAAAGTGCTGGGATTACAGGCATGAGCCACCGTGCCCCGCCAGTGTAGTGTAAAGTTTAAAAAATTGTATAAATGAACTCATGTTGTGTGTATTCTCCTATTGGCTTTTGCTTTCTTTTTCTTTTCTTTTTCTTTTTTTTTGAGACGGAGTTTCACTCTTGTTACCCAGGCTGGAGTGCAGTGGCGGGATCTCAGGTTACTGCATCCTCGGCCTCCTGGATTCAAGTGATTCTCCTGCCTCAGCCTCCCACGTATCTGGGATTACAGGCTTGCACCACCACACCTGGCTAATCTTTGTGTTTTTAGTAGAGATGGTTTCACCATGTTGGCCAGGCTGGTGCCGAACTCCTGACCTCAAGTGATCCGCCCGCCTCAGCCTCCCAGAGTACTGGGATTACAGTTGTGAGCCATCATGCCCAGCCGCTTTGCTTTCTTTTACCTACGTTGTGTTCCATGTTGATGTATTTTGCTGTAATTCACCTTCACTCCTATGTCCATTTTCAAGAATATATAATATCCCATTATGTGAATATGCCACTCTGTATTTATTCTGTGATTCAGAGACGTTTGGATTGCTCTTTGTATTGCAAACATGACTGCTGTGAATTGTCCTGTGTGTATCCTGGCACACTTGTGAAGAGTTTCTTAAATATATATACTTAGAATTCTGGTATCACAGAGTCTGTCTACACATCCTCCTTCTTCATTAGAGAAGGCCAAATTATTTTTAGAGCAGGTGTGCTAATTTATATTTCCATCAGAAGCGTGTAAGAGAACATAAGTAATGTAGCATCCTCATCAAAATTTGATATTCTCTGATTTTTTAAAATTTGTGCCATCACAGGAGAATCGCTTGAACCCGGGAGGTGGAGGTTGCAGTGAGCCCAGATCGCGCCACTGCACTCCAGCCTGGCGACAGAGTGAGACTCCATCTCAAAAAAAAAAAAAACAAAAAAATTGTGTCATCAGTTTGGTAAACATAAAAGTGATATAGCCAGGCATGGTGGCTTGCTCCTGAAATCCCAGCACTTTGGGAGCCTTAGATGGGAAGATCTTTCAAAGCCAGGAGTTCGAGACCAGCCTGGGCAACAGAGCAAGACTCTGTATCTACAAAAAGATTTTTTTTTTTTTTTAATTATCTGGGCATGGTGGCATGTAGCTGTGGTCTCAGATATTTGGGAGGCTGAGGATTGATTAAGCCCAGGAGTTTACAGATGCAGTGAGCTGTGATCGCACCACCACACTCCAGCCAGGGCAACAGAGCAAGATCCTGTCCTAAAAAAAAAAAAAAGAAAAATCTCATTGTGGTTTTAATGTAACATTTTCCTGATTACTGATGAGGTCATGCATCTTTTTATATTTAGGCTTTTTTGGTTCTTCTGTGAAGTACCTATTCATCTTTTGTTTAATTTCTAGTGGATTTTTTTCTTAGTTATTTTAGGATATCATTATATATCATGGATTCGATTGTATATGTGGCACATACCTTCTACTTGATGGTATTTCTTCACTCTCTTGATATTGTCTCTCAGTGAATAGCAGAGGCTCCTAATTTTAAAGCAGTTGAATTTACCAGTCCTTTTTTTTTTTGTATGCTTTGTACTTTTTGTGTCTTTTTGTTGTTGTTGTTGTTGTTGTTGTTTTTGAGACGGAGTCTCGCTCTGTCACCCAGGCTGGAGTGCGGTGGCACGATCTCGGCTCACTGCAAGCTCTGCCTCCCGGGTTCATGCTATTCTCCTGCCTCAGCCTCTCGAGTAGCTGAAACTACAGGCGCCTGCCACCGCGCCCAGCTAATTTTTTTTTTTTTTTTTTTTTTTTTTGTATTTTTAGTGGAGACGGAGTTTCACCATGTTAGCCAGGATCTCCTGACCTTGTGATCTGCCTGCCTTGGCCTCCCAAAGTGCTGGGATTACAGGCATGAGCCCCCATGACCGGCTCTTTTTGTGTCTTCCTTAAGAAATTCTTCTCTAGCTGGGGTCATAAAAATATTTTTCTCTGTTGTTTTCAAGTGTTTAATCTTTAAGCTACCAGCAGTCATGGGTTACGAGGTAGGGATCCGGTTTCATGGGTTTTCGTATGTATAATCACTTGCTGCCTCACCTCTCCTTTCTTTACTGATCTGCATCATGGACAGAGTCTTCAGGTCTAATCACACACTTTGTTCTTCAGAAGTGGTTGTTCTAGTTCACTTACCAATTGCCATTTGAAAGGCAATTATTTTTATTTTATTTTCATATTTTTAAATTTTATTTTTAATGATAGGACACCAAATGATTACCAGAACCCCAAAATACATAGGTGAAAATCTAAGCTAAATTAATAGAAACACAGGCATGACAGAGAAGACTTCATCACTTAACTCTCTTAGGCCATTCATTAATTACACAATAAGTAGGGGAAAAAAGGCACATATCTTAATCTACAGCACCTCCATGGCCAGGCACCGTGGCTCACTTGAGGCCTGTAATCCCAGCACTTTGGGAGGCCAAGGCGAGCAGATCACGAGGTCAGGAGATCAAGACCGTCCTGGCGAACATGGTGAAACCCCGTCTCTACTAAAAATACAAAAAAATTAGCCAGGCGTGGTGGCAGGCGCCTGTAGTCCCAGCTACTTGGGAGGCTGAGGCAGGAGAATGGTGTGAACCCTGGGGGGTTGGAGCTTGCAGTGAGCGGACGTTGCGCCACTGCATTCTAGCCTGGGCGACAGACTGAGACTCTGTCTCAAAAAAAAAAAAAAATATAGCACCTCCATTAGCCCATATATAGCTGTTTTAATCCCTTTTTCAGGATACATAACAGCTATGTGCTAGGATATTATTGTCGTAACTATTCCAGTGTGTGATGACTATGAGGTAAACTATTTTCTCAGAGTTGGGCAATACATAACATTTGAATAAACCAGACTTAACATCTTTCTAGGCTATATAATTCTAATGTAGAGCAATAAAAATAGAAGCAAACAAAATATACAAACGTGGAACCTATAAAATTCTTGGATCAAAGAAAATTACAAACAAAAATTGCAGTATATCTAGAAATTAATGATAATAAGCTGTGTGTCAGAACCTATGTTACACTGCTTTTTGGTGCTCTGGGAAATTTGTACCCTGAAACACATTATTAAACAAGAATGACAAGGAATGCATTAAACATTAAACTAATAGTTTAGAAAAGGAAACAAAATAAATCTCAGGAATAAATAATAATGTAAGGAGTTAGTAAAGCTAAAGGCAGAAAATAATGAATTTGAAAACAGTAGAAATGGTAAATCCAAAATTTTGGTGGGTTTTATTTTTCCCCCAGGAAGTGAGAAGAGAGGCAATGAAATAGATAAGCTACTGGGTGTTGCCAGGGGGAAGGGAGAGAAAACACAGACAAATGAGGGGGAAATACCAGATACTGAAGAATTTCACTTATTATAAAGGAACCTTTTCTACAACTCTGAAAAATGTTGGAATGTCCAAAGAAATTGGTAATTTTCTAGGAAAACAAGACTTACCAAAATTAATTCTAGAAAAGAATCGATATACATCAGCAACAACAGAAGTTGAAAAAGTGGTTAAAATATTGTCAAACCTGGCCGGGCGCGGTGGCTGAAGCCTGTAATCTCAGCACTTTGGGAGGCCGAGACGGGCGGATCACGAGGTCAGGAGATCGAGACCATCCTGGCTAACACGGTGAAACCTCGTCTTTACTAAAAAATACAAAAAACTAACCGGGCGAGGTGGCGGGCACCTGTAGTCCCAGCTACTCGGGAGGCTGAGGCAGGAGAATGGCGTAAACCCAGGAGGCGGAGCTTGCAGTGAGCTGAGATCCGGCCACCGCACTCCAGCCTGGGCGACAGAGCAAGACTCCGTCTCAAAAAAAAAAAAAAAAAAAAATTGTCAAACCTGGAATTCATGATTGAATTCTTTGAGATCTACTGTGAGTACATACTCTGCCTCTGTTCAGCTGTTCCAGAACTTAAGAAGAGGAACTTTCAAATTCTTTTCCCAAATTCAGAAGCATTGCTATTGAAATATATTGGAAACAGGAAAGAAAACTATAGTTCGGTTTCACTTACAATATCCATTCTAAAATTGGGAATTAAAAATATTAGCATATAGGATTAAATACTGATACATTTATCTTTGTTTCCCTGAAGATTCACTAAATGATGGTAAAGGAATTAAAAAGGAGGGGAAAAGAGTCCAGGAATTGGGTACTGGGGCGTTCTCAGGAAGAGCCCCAAGAAAGGGAGGAGATACCGGTCGGTCACAGTGGAAGTCGTCTTTGATACTTAGAGCATTTGGGGAAGGGGTCTTTAAAATAAGTTACCTACCTAGCACCTGGGAGACCAGACCAGCCTGTGGCAACCAGTGACATCAGTTCCTTTGAGTCCTTCCAGAGATACTCTGTATATTAAGAAGCAATTTTTTTTTTTTTTTTTTTTTTTTTTTTGCTTTTTTACACAAATGCATTTTCTTGAAAATTCCTTCTCATGAACTTTGCCAGCCTCTCTGTCTTGGTTTGTGTGAGAGGGTCTTTGATACATTCTTCCGTTTAGGTGCTCTAGTAGTTGAGGCAAAGGGACAGTTTCTGTAGAGTGATGAGGGAATGACTTAGGTGGCCTGGTCTCCCGTCACATACTTGTGTATCTGGAGAAGGGAGCCTGAACACCTTCATTGTGATGGTTTAGATCAGTTTTATGTCTTGTAACCCCCGTGTTTTCTTTCACGTATTCATTTTACTTTCGTATTGGTTGGTAAAATTGTCTTTTTTTTTTTTTTTTTTTTTTAACTAGAGACTAAAATTCTCTGTCTCTCTCTCTCTTTTTCTGCTTGTCAAATGGGAATACTTGACAACCCCTAGGTCCTGGCTATTGGGACATGTTTCTTTACTGCTCTGATACTATATATAGATTTAGTGTCCTTGATATCCCCGTTGCCAGGATTTCAAATCTTTGCCTTCAGAGGTGTTTATTCTCCTCTTGTGTACCAGTTCCATAGAGGATGTATAGATGTGAAAATGTGTGGAGGATATAGATTGATCAGTAAGGAGAGAATTCTTTCAATTTATACGTTTCTATGTAATTTGATTTTTTTTCCCAACTAACATCTATTTAAGATTGAAAGGGAATGTGGAGAAATAAGTTGTATTAAGATAGTAGAAATAGGCTGGGCGGTGGCTCACGCCTGTAATCCTAGCACTTTGGGAGGCTGAGGAGGGCAGATCATGAGGTCAGGAGATCGAGACCATCCTGGCTAACACGGTGAAACCCCATCTCTACTAAAAATACAAAAATTAGCCGGGTGTGGTGGCGGGCGCCTGTAGTCCCAGCTACTCAGGAGGCTGAGGCAGGAGAATGGCATGAACCCGGGAGGCGGAGCTTGCAGTGAGCCGAGATGGTGCCACTGCACTCCCGCCTGGGCGACAGAGTGAGACTCCGTCTCAAAAATAATAATAATAATAATAATAGAAATAAGGTGAGTTTCTCTTATTTAAATGGCCTTTTACATTACAAAACTTTAAAAATTTTCTCGTATAGTCCTTAGAGGGACTTTCCTTAAAGTTCACATTTGCCTTTCAGTAAATTATTCCTATCCAGATTTAACTATCTTTGGTCATCAGGTTCAGAGATTATGAAGTCTCTGGCATTTTTATCTCACTTGTATGCAGATTGTCAACTTCGTAAAAAGCTCTATGCCCATACTCACCTGTTGCTCTGGACTTTTCTATATCAGCAGCTTATAATTTGTTGATTTTTTTAGTTAAATTTCTAAGGTAGCAGTGTGGAATCCTGAGATGAGCGTAGGCTTTGGAGTCAGGCAACCCAAAGTGAGAATCCTGGCTCCAGCATATATTAGCTGAGTCTTTGGACAAGTTTCCTAACCTGTCTCAGGCATCTTTCTCTGTATGTTGGAGATGATCGTAGTCAACTGATAGAGTTGTGAAAATTAAGCTTAGATAAGATTGTAGATGTGAAGCATCTGGCTCTGTGCTTCAGACACAGCAGGCACTAGATAACTGTTAGCTTCCAGCTTCCTCCCTGTCCTCCTTGTTTAACTTGGCATAAAGCTTATTTACACATTTGCTGCCTGCCAGTGTCTACCTAATACAGAATTCCAATAGAGAGGTGAATACGTAAAGTTATTTGGGCTAATATCCCGCCACCACCCCTCTCGGAATTAAATTTGTACTAGTCATCTCTCTATCTGGTCCCATTTACCTGTCCTTTTTGTTTTCACGCTGCATCCCTGTTATGACCTCTGCTGTAATTCAGGGGTTCTCACATTTTAACATGGTATCTGCAGAATATTAGTTATCCACTGCTGCCTAACAAATTCCTCCAGAACTTAGCAACTTAAAGCCAAATCTTTTGAATTCCTATAATAGTCTATCTTTTTCCTGCTTTTTGGCTCTAATTCACTTTGTTTCATTTCTACTGTACTGTTAGTAGGGACTTAAAAATGATTGCCTTCATTTGACCTGCTCCCCTTTCATCAGAACTGTGACAGCTCTGTAACAAGCATTGTGCTGCTGAGCATTTAACAGCTGTGTGGTCATTAGAATGCTGAGGCTGGCTCAAACCACAGTTGTTGGTAGTTAGTGCTTTCATGCAGGCATTTATCAAACAAATGCATTTGAGTTGTGTGCCAGGCTTAGTTTCAGGTATACCAATAGTGAAAGGAGACAGGCATGCTCCCTGTGGGTGACACAGGGATAATAAACAGGTGCACAGAAATGTGTCTTCATAACTTGAAAGACATCCCAGGAAAGAAGTGGACAGATGGCTATTATGCAAAAACAAGGAGACCTACTTAGATACGTTTTCAGAGAATCTGCCTGAGACTTAAAGGATGAAAAGGGAGAAGACATTTAAAGGAATTTAGTATGTTCTGTGGCCAGGCGCGGTGGCTCACACCTGTAATCCCAGCACTTTGGAGGCCAAAACGGACAGATCACCTGAGGTCAGGAGTTCGAGACCAGCCTGGCCAACATGGCGAAACCCCATCTCTGCTAAAAATACAAAAATTAGCCAGATGTGGTGGGACGTATAATCCCAGCTATTCGGGAGGCTGAGACGAAAGAATCCCTTGAACCTGGGAGGCAGAGGTTGCAGCGAGCCGATATTGCACCACTGCATTCCAGCATAGGCATCAGAGTAGGACTCCATCTCAAAAATAAACAAACTTAGTATGTTCTAGTAACTAAAAGGAGTTGGGGTGACTAGAACATACCTTTGAGGGGTATGCAGAAGCTGCAGGATGCAGGGATGGCATGGCCATGCTCAGGATTTCATTCTCAGTGCAGTATCCTGAGCTGTATTAATATGGCATCCAAAGTGGAGATCGTTGTCTTTTTTTTTTTTTTTTTGGATATGGAATCTTGCTCTGTCACCCAGGCTGGAGTGCAGTGGCGTGATCTCAGCTCACTGCAACCTCTAGGAGGTGTTCTAAGTTAGCAGTTGGGAAGTAATTGGGAGATTGGAATTCTAGCTACCAATTCAACTATAATGGGTTGGAAAACAAGATTTCTGTGTTAGTTTAACAGAGGAGAGCTAAAAAAGAACTCAGGCCTGAATGGTTGTCAGGAATTTGGGTGACTGTCTTCTCATCTCAGAACATAAAATGTAGGAATTACCACAGTAGCAAAGGGAGATATTTATGTTGGAGATAAAAATGCTCCTCCCTTCAAAAATGAGACAGTATTTTAGATAGGAAAGGTTATTTATCTGATTACCTGTTTTTAAATTCTGAGCTTAAGGTTATATGTCAAATCCTGTCCATGGGCTGGGCACAGTGGCCCACACCTGTGATCCTAGCACTTTGGAAGGCTGAGGGGGAGGATTGATTGAGCCCAGGAGGTCGAGGCTACAGTGAACTGTGATCACACCACTACACTCCAACCTGGGCAACAGAGCGAGACCCTGTCTCAAAAAATAAAAATAAATTTTTAAAAAATCTGGTGCATGTCCATCTCCTCTTAGCTGCTAATTCAATTTTAGATTAGACACAGTGGACAAGGAGAAGTACGGTGAGAGTCCTGTGATTTCTCACTAGCTTCCTTTCCACATAGGCCACTGCTCCTCCTCTTCCAGGGTTTTTCCCAGCTCTTGCCTCCTGAAGATTGTAGTATCCTGGGTGTTAGGAGACCGATTCCAGACACATTCCCCACAGAAGGATAGCAGGACCTTAGAGGATCTTTTTCTTTCTTTTCCTGATTTCCTCTTGTTTGCAAGAGGGTTGAATAGGATGGTCTCTAAAATCCTGTTGTTTTTTGGGGTTGTATTAACCCAGGCCATAATGATAAGAACCTGCTCTGAATTCACAACATGTATTTATACAACAGCAATTTAATATTTCTCCTTATTCTGTGGAATGACTAGGAAGCTCTGCTGGTCTTGGTTGGACGATTTTTTGTTTGTTTTTTTTGAGACAGGGTCTCGCTTTGTCGCCCAGGCTGGAATGCAGTGGTGCCATCAGCTCACTGCAACCTCCACTTCCCAGGCTCAAGTGATTCTCTTGCCTCAGCCTCCTGAGTAGCTGGGACTACAGACACGTGCTACTGCGCCCAGCTCATTTCTATATTTTTAGTAGAGACAGGGTTTTACCATGTTGCCCCGGCTGGTCTCAAACGCCTGAGCTCAAGTGATCCACCCACCTTGGTCTTCCAGAGTGCTGGGATTACAAGTGTGAGCCACTACACTCGGCTGGTTTTTCTTAAGGTCTCACCTGGGTTCACCTGTGTGGCTGAATTCAGCTGGTGGGTTGGCAGGGGCTGGATGCAGTCACAACAGAAAGTCTGTCTCTTTAAATAACTACCCTTCATCCCCAAAGAGGCCAGACCAGCTCCTTCACAGTGCTCCAAGAGAGCAAGCCATGATGCCCAAGCATTTTATCCAGCCTCTGCTTGCTTCAGTTTGCTAAGGTCCCACTGGCCAAAGCAGGTTACATGGCCAGGTCTAATGTCAGTATGAAAGGGGCACTCCACAAAACGTGAACCTGTAAGGCATGACTCATGAGGGTCACTAATGTAATAGTCACCACAACCTCCATGCTAAATTACCTATATTCTCCAGTGAGGATTTCCCAAGGTGGTTTTGTTCATAGTCTTCTAATAGAATTATTTGGAATTAATCAGTTTAATATGCTCGGGATGTATTTCACTGGAACTATACAGGTTTTGATTCACAGAGTTGGGAGCCCTGGGTAGATACTGAATCAGACTAAGTTTAATCACAGAAATTATTCCTACGTAAGTCTGATCTTACGTTTTCAAGATAGCATTGTAAAATTCAGAGTGTGTTACCATCCCCCTTTGAGACCTCTGCTGTTTTTAATAAATGGAAACATTTGGGAATACTATTTGGTAGTAGTTTATTAAAACTACTTCAGAGATATTCTGGACTTTCATATTAGTCTTAGATATGGAATAATAAACATTAGCAATGAATCTGTTATCTAAGAGAAAAATTTAAATTTATATTACAACAGTGGAATATAATGTTTAATAACTTGTGTTGGGGGGATTATGTGTTTTGTTTTTTTTTTTTTAGCTCTTCAGAGAAGTAAGAATAATGAAGATTTTAAATCATCCCAATATAGGTACTTTCTGCTTTTATAAATACTTTTGGGTCTAAATACATTCTTGAAATTATGTCATAAAGCTAAACACATATTCTAGAAATGGTAGAGTACACTTCTAGTAATTTTGTATATACAAGTTGTTGATCATTTGTTTTAGCTTTTTGAAATTACTGAAGACAGGTTAAAAGCTTAGGTATTAAACATTGAATTTAAAGCTTTAATGTAGTAGAAACGTCTGTAATCTGATTGTAATTTTCTAATTTTTAAGTATATTGAAAATATAATTGTATTGCATGAGTAGATAGAAGGGAATTATAGGAAGTCAAAATTAATATTTTCAAAGGGTGTGGGCACAGTGGCTCATGCCTGTAATCCCAGCACTTTAGGAAGCCAAGGCAGGAGGATTGCTCGAGGTCAGGAGCTCAAGACCAGCCTAAGCAACAGAGTGAGACCCCGTCTCTACAGAAGAAAAAAAAAGCAATAATAATAATAAACTTTAAAATTTGTAAAAAGAATATTTTAAAGGTCCAATGCTTTTTGCTGTTTGTCCTAAGAAAATACTTATATACGGAATCATATTTAAAAGATGGAATACTTGCTGTCTAATGGAATTCTGATAGGAATTATTTTATAAATCAAAGATTTGTTTTCTGTGTCCTCTGTGTGTACAACTCTGTGCCAGGTGCTGGTAGGTGTGTTTAAAGATGAGGAAGGGATATGGTCCTACCCTTACAGTAATTGTAGGAACAAGAAGAGAATAAGCAAATGACTTACTACTGACCCTGCTCTGTATACATCCCAATGAAAACTCTTGATCCCATATACATTGTAATAGGGCTTTAAAAAAATTACATAACTGCTTTTTTGTATAGTGATAGCTCATACAATCTAAAAATAATATTTCAAGAATGAAATCACTCTTGAGACAGCCCATAATCAGTTTACTATCAACATCAGTTTTAGGAAACGAAAGGGTTGATGTTTCGTATCAAGGATGGCCTATCAAGAACGCATCAGGCGCAGGGATAGAAGAGTAACACAACCACCACAGGAAGCAGGAGGCTTTTACAGAGAACGGCTTTTTTAACAAAAGGCGTATGCCCTAGTTCATCAGATCTAAGCCACCATTACTTTAAAGGTGCCCTTGTTTCCTTGTTTCATATACTACTAAGAGAAATGCTAGCAAGCCTTCATCCTGATATCAGGGATATTAATTAAAATGTGAAAAAAACTTAGAATCAATAAGTATGATTGAAGAAAAAACCACTGAACAACTTCATAGTTGGATTTAAAGAAAAAAATCACAAGGAATATAATAGTGGGAAGAAAATCTTGTTTCCTTGATTTTCATTTCAATCCTTTGGGGCTAGCTAGCCAACTCTAGATTTCAAATTCCTACTTTTCACACCCATCCTCCCACCCCCAACAAAAAAACTTTATCACTGTTGCTTAGAACTAGCTAACATAAGCGTATTTATTTTGTCTTTTAATTACTTAAATTGTGATGTGATTAGAGTTTTGTACTTAAAACAACATATATTTGATAATAAATTGAAATTTTAAAAAATTCCTATTGCATTAAAATAGTTTTTCCAGAAGACTCAAATTTTCATTGGAAGATTAGAGGGTTTTATTTTTATGCAGTTTAGCAACACATGTGCCTTAACTTTCTGAAGTGGCTTTTCTTCACAATCCGAACATATCAGAGTCTAGGGAATGGTATGATAGCTTTATTCATCAGTTCATCAAACATTTACCAACTGCTATGTTAGGCACTTTGTTTGGCCTAATACTCTATTAAAGCCTCAGAAAATTGCCTGAAATATAAAACACTAGCATACCCTCCCCCATTTTTGGGTACACTTAATTTTAAAGTAAATATTAACAAAATAAAGTAGACATGCACAATGGTGATTTGATAACTTCAGAGATTTACTCCAGTTTCATTTTTAAAATGTGTGTGTGTGTGTTTTGTTTTGTTTTGTTTTTCTTTTTTTTTTTTTTTTTTTGAGACAGGGCCTAGCTCTGTTGTCCGGGCTGGAGTACGGTGGCATGATCTCAGGTCACTGCAACCTCCACCACCCTGGCTCACGCCATTCTCCCACCTCAGTCTCCCAAGTAACTGGGACTACAGGCGCATGCCACCACACCCAGCTAATTTTTGGCATTTTTTTGTAGAGAGGGGATTTTGCCGTGTTGCCCAGGCTGGTGTCCAACTCCTCAGCAGAAGCGATCCACCTGCGTCAGCCTCCCAAAGTGCTGGGATTACAGGCATGAGCCAATGTACCCAGCCAAAAATGTATATATTTCTAATTGATGTGTTAAGGTTTTATGAATTAGCAGTAATAGAAATATTTCCATCTGTAACAAAATACTGCTCTAGGAAAATCACCCTGACCTACTGAAAATTATTCTTATAAAAAAGCGTTTTCCCCCCCTCAATTAATTGAAGTATAATCCCTTACTTCTTTCCATCTTTGGCATCAGAAAAGTAACAAAGGAACCTTGTTCTTTGAAAGTTGTCATAAGTTTCCCAAGCAATAAAGTTCTCAAATAGAATTACATCCTTAAAGCCATAATCATAAGCAACTAGATTTGCAGTTGTTGGAGCAGAGTAGAACTGAGCGGTTGCTACAGGCTGACCACTTTTCCTGGGGTGCTGGGAGGGCAGCTGCCAACACAGACGTGCTGAAGGACAGTGAGGACGACAGAGGAAGTGAGCTCAGGCGCACCTTGCTGGACTGCTGAGCACATACGGAAGTCACACAACACTCAGAAATAATCTTTGTTTTTATGGAATTCCATGCTTTCATAGTCTCTTTTCTGTTGTTGTGATATTTGATAAAATTCCCTAAAAGCATTCTTTAGAGGGCCAGCTATTAAAATCTTTAACAGGGAAAAGGTTGCTTTTCATAGTTACAGTTTATATGTGCATGGTTTGTGCATACAGACGTTTGTCTCTTTTTCTTCTGTATCCTCTCCTCTCCCCCAGTGAAGTTATTCGAAGTCATTGAAACTGAAAAAACACTCTACCTAATCATGGAATATGCAAGTGGAGGTAAGAACATTTATATATGTATTGGGTTTTTTTCTTTCTCCCTTTTAAAAAAATACACAACCATACTGCCCATATGGGTCATCATTAAGGTCTCATTTAATGTCCAGAGCCATAATACACTAGGATGAGAGTCAGAAAAGCGGACTCTTAGCACTTCTAGGGGTTGCCATGAAGTGTTTCACTATTAGCATTGTTAATTGATGATGTCTAAATACCTGGATATTTTTTGTGGTAAAACATACATCACTTAAAATTATCATTATAGTCATTTTCAGGTGTACAGTTCAGTGGCATTAGCACATTCACATTGTCCTCACCACCACCTGTGTCCAGAACGTTTTCATTTTCCAACACGAAACTCTACACCCATTAAACACTAACTCTCCATTTCTCCTTCTCCCAGTCCCTGGCAACGATTCTCCTTTCTGTCTCTATGAATTTGACTACTCTTGGAACCTCATACAAGTAGAGTTATACAGGATTTGTCTTTTTGTGTCTGGCTGATTGATGCAGCATAGTGTCCTCAAAGTTCATCCATGCCATAGCATGTGTCAGAATTTCATTCCTTTTTAAGGCCGAATAATACTCCATTGTGTGTGTGGGACACATGCTCCACATTTTGTTTATCTTGAGTATGTGGCTATTTAAACGTATGAATGCTTAGTCTGTTTGAAACAGATGTGTGCTGTGGTTGCTCTAGTTTAGATGCTTTTCTTTACCAGATTTTCATGTCGCTGGTGTCTATCTTCCCTAAGGCCAGAAATGATGGTTACAGTACACATCACTAGAGTTTCCTTAAAGATTAATGACTAGTAACTATTTGCCTACAGTTTTGTAAAAATATAGACATTTTCTCAAATGCGTGTTTATAGCTGCCATCTTTTATAATGATTTGTATTTTATGGTTGAGATTGGGTTGGGTTTGTAGTTTGGGGACCACACGTGAGTTTCAGTGTCTGTGAAGAGCAGAAGCTTTCTTGTTCATCTTTTTGTGTTCCCTGCCTCTAGCACACTGCCTGGTACACAGCAGATACTCAACGGATAAGAATTAGACTGCACTTATGAATTATAAACTACTGAGTACACATTCTGTTAAACTCTGTAGTAGTTGTATCATTAGCACTTTGATCCGTGTTACAAAACCTGAAGATAGAAAGTTGGATTATAGTCTCATTTGAGTGAGTTTACCATTGAAAATAAAAAGATTGTAAACCTGTTGTGGAAAACAATGAGTTGTAGTACGCATACCTCTGATGCCACTTTTTTATACTCCTAACTCATTATGAGCTGTGTATTTTATACTTTATATATGTCTAGTGTGGGAATTTCATTGGGATTTTCAAATCTTCAGGAGTAGTAGAAAGAGGGGAAGGTTCATTTCAGGACCAAAAAGCTTTATGGAGTTCTAATACTTTCTATGGGCAAACAACACAGAGTAATGTTCATAGCCCTCTCGTACAGCCTCTACAGTGTGCAAGGTGCTTTCTCTTACCAGATCTCCTTTGACCTTCACAGCGACTCCATGCTGTGGCCACGCAGTGAGTGATGGGCCTTTTACCCCTGAGGAAATGGAGTCTGGGAAGTCTCACTGTGGGCACTCTGGGCCTGGATCCCTAGTGCTCTGACAGATCGCATTTCTAGTTTGTTGGTGGGTCATGGCTTTCTGTTCCCATCTATTTTAGCTACCCAGGTCACAGAGATTACTCCTATAGGGGCAAGACAAAAACATCTGAGAAGCATCCAGGTTTAGTAGAAAGAGGATGGGCTCTGGAAAAGACAGACACGGAGTGAATCCAGCCAGTGGCCCTCATTGGCCATGTGACCTGGCAAGTAACATGTGCTGAGCTGAGCTTCACAGTGAGCATAGGAACCCCCTCTGAGGGCTCAGTGCACTTGGCAGCATTGTAACAGCATTTAATCATTTAATCCAAGGTGGTGGTTCTGTATTACCTTGGGTTTGGTTTGGTTTGATTTGCGACAGGGTCTCGCTCTGTTGCCCAGGCTGGAGTGCGATGGCGCCATGTCGGCTCACTGCAGCCTCTACTTCCTGGGTTCAAGCGATTCTCCTGCCTCAGGTTCCCGAGTAGCTGGGACTACAGGCGTACACCACACCCGGCTAATTTTTGTAATTTAAGTAGAGATGAGGTTTTGCCACATTGGCCAGGCTGGTCTTGAACTCCTGACCTCAAGCGATCCACCTGCCTTGGCCTCCCAGATTGCTGGAATTACAGGTGTGAGCCACAGCACCTGGCCTCTTTAACAGTGTTTTGTTGTTTATTAAAACAATTTCCAGGACATATGTTTTATTGTTGATGTGTTTGACATTGTGAAAAGTTTTATTAAATTGGCCACCCATTCCACCATTGCATCTCCCCCACCCCCCAGCCTGCTGCCTTTTGATTTGGTAGCCTCAGAATTTTAGAATTGAAAACAATCGTAGAAATTATAGGGCAACGGTCTGATTTTTACAGATGAAAGCGAAGCTCAGAAAGTTTGTTCTATGCCAAAGGGTCCATAGCTAGTTTGTTTCAGGACCTGAACTAGAACTAAGGGCTTTCTGAACTGGCCTGTCAGTGTCCTTCCATCTAGCCACCTGTTCCCTGCCCAGGCAGGAGAGCCACTCTTTGCTTCTTGCTTCTTTTATCTCTAATAAATAGCCTTAAGTGTTTTTCAGTTCAGCTGCTTAACCTGAATGTTAATACATTTTTAATAAGGAAAAAAAGATCTGGATTGAATTCCTGGTTTAAAAGTTGAACTCCTGAATTGTAATTTAGTAATTATGAGTGTGACATATGGTTCCGGAAATCTTTTAAGAGGTTTATATTGAATTTAAATTTAGAAAAAAATCTGTCAAAATTATATTGACAGACTTGGATTTTATCTGTGTTATTCTACAACTGTTGGTGGGCTTAATCTTTTAATTTTTTTAAGTAAAAACTCTTCTATATGATATTCACTCATGTTTAGTTGTTTTTGCTTATTAACCACTTGTTTTGACATTGTGTGCTTTTCTGCAAATAGAAAGGTCATTCGCATAGAAAATGCTGACACTTTAGTGAGCTGACATTTAACTTCATAATTCATCATAGTTAAGTGAATTGTGTTGTGTAAACTCAACAGTATGTAATGCCTTTTAAAAGATCATTATACAGGCTGGGCATGGTGGCTCGTGCCTGTAATCCCAGCACTTTGGGAGGCCAAGACGGGTGGATCACTTGAGGCCAGGAGTTCGAGACCAGCCTGGCCAACGTGGTGAAACCCCCGTCTCTACTAAAAATACAAAAATTAGCCGGGTGTGGTGATGCACGCCTGTAATCCCAGCTACTCAGGAGGCTGAGGCACCAGAATTGCTTGAACATGGGAGGCAGAGGTTGCAGTGAGCCAAGATCAGGCCACTGCACTCCAGCCTGGGCGACAGCACAACTCTTTCTCTCTCTCAGAAAAAAAGATCATTATGCAATCAAGTAATAACATGAAAATATTTATGACCATTCATTATGTAAAATTTGTTCTTTCAGAGTTAGGGTTAATAAGAGTTTCAGAGTCAGAGATAATTGTGTAATTCATAATGACTTTCAAGTATCAAAATAGTTTAATATTTTCACTAAGCTGGTGGATGTATTCCTTTTTTATATGAAATAAAGATGTTTCTTTCCCGAAAATACTTTGTATCTAATTTTTTTTTTTTTTTTGAGACGGAGTCTTGCTCTGTTGCCCAGGCTGGAATGCAATGCAGTGGTGCAGTTTCGGCTCACTGCAAGCTTCGCCTCCCACGTTCACGCCGTTCTCCTGCCTCAGCCTCCCCAGTAGCTGGGACTACGGGTGCCCGCCGCCTCGCCTGGCTAATTTTTTGTATTTTTTTTAGTAGAGACAGGGTTTCACGTTGTTAGCCAGGATGGTCTCGATCTCCTGACCACGTGATCCGCCCGTCTCAGCCTCCCAAAGTGCTGGGATTACAGACGTGAGCCACTGCGCCCGGCCTATATCTAATTTTCTAAATTAGGATTCTTTATTGATTTCAGAGATGGTGATTCTTTATTCTACCTTGATAAGCACTTGACAGTGCTAATAATACATTCCTTGAAGTGTCACCTTTCTTTCCCAAGGAATTAATATTGTGTAAACTGCTACCTAGGTGTGCATTAGCTAGTTCTGTTGGCTTCACCTCCTTGTATCCTGAGCTCCCACTTCTCACCACCACTGTGCTTCCCACTCTAGTCCCTGTCACTTTCATGATTGGTTTGATTATTGTACTGATCTCCCGGTTGGTCTTCCTGTCCCTTCCCATCATTGGAAGCCTCTTCCCCGCTAGCAGCCAGTGATCCTTTTAAGAGGTCAGTCATTTCATCTCTGCTTCTCGTCTCACTTATAGTAGAGCCAGAGTCCTCACCACAGCCTACAGGACTCTTCCTAGCCTCATGAACTACCCTCTTCCCCTCATTCACATTTCTCCAGCCTTCTTGATGTTTCTCTTACTACTATAGAATCTTACCCCAGATAACTACATTGTCCACACCCTCAAGCAGTCAGCAAACACAAGTGTGTGCATGCACAGGCTCACTTGTCTGTCTCTTCTACTTTTTCTCCACAGCACTTACTGTCCTCTTATACACTATATGTTTATTCATTTATTGCCCCCTCCCCCAACTAGAATGTAAACTCTGTGAGGAAAAGGATCTTGTGTTCACTGCTGCATTTCCACAGAGCCTACCTAGAACAGTGCCTTGCAGTTAGCAGACATTCAGTAAATATTTGTTGAATGAATGAATATATTCAGGAAATGCTTTGTCATAATCCCGCAGTGAGGATGTCCTCTTCTAACACAAATAACTTCATCCATTTTAATTTTCTGTTTTCATTGCTTAGTTTTTATTAAAACCTATTGAAAACGCTCTTTAAAATAAGAGTTTTATAATTTAAGCATAGGGAATTTAATTTTAAGGCTTTTCTCCAGCTTAAAGATTTTGTTGGTGAATTTAAATGCCTGTAGTTAAACTTAAAGCCAGCTTAGGTCAAATTCCACATATTTCTGGCTAACTTTATATCTATATTTAAAAATTAGAGCATTGCTAAAAGTGAAACATGATCAATTTATGGGAAAATTAATGCTCAGAAGTAGGATTTCTACTTACTTTTATTTCTCTCACCTGTAGGTGAAGTATTTGACTATTTGGTTGCACATGGCAGGATGAAGGAAAAAGAAGCAAGAGCTAAATTTAGACAGGTATGAATTAATGTGTCTTTACTTTGTTAATTTGATAATTTGTCTCACTTAAACCCTGAAGCAAACAAGTGTTTGCCTCCATAAATGCTTATAAGGCCTGTTGGATGGCAGGGGTTGACCATTGAATTCAACAAAAATTTATGAAGTGCTTTTCATACCTGAGGCACTGTGCTGGAGACAGCCTTGGTTCTGTTCCTAGCTTTGTAGTGGGAGCATTAGTCTTATACTTAACCTTCCCTTTCTACAGTTGAGCCTTCAAAATCTAGAGCCTTTCAAAAATGCCTGTGATTACATTAATTAAAACCATTTCAGAGTTTTTAGCAAGCAGAGTGTCAGAACCCCAAAATTCATTATTAGCTGTGTCTGACATAAACCAAGACCAAGTGTAACTCAAACTGTTAATTGGTAACTTTACTTCTTGCTTTGTTTTTACTCTGCTATTTAAAGAGACATGGGTTTTAATAAGCAGGTTTTAAGCATACAGGTTACTTAACTCTCCTGTCTTTATTAATAATAATTACTGTTACTGATTGACCGTGCCACACACTGAGATAAGTACTTTACCAACATTAATGTAAATCTTACAACCGCCTTGTGTTATACCCATTTGCTAAAAAAATAAGATAACTGAGACATGGGAAGATTAAATAACTTGCCCAGAATTGCCTTTCTCCCCCCCCCCCCCCCCCCACTTACTGTGGAGAACGGGGTCTCACTGTATTGCCCAGGCAGGTCCCAGAATTGCCTTTCAAGTAGGAGACCTGCCATAGACTCAAGAGTCCCAAACCCTCTAAACCCTCTGACCCCAAAACTCAGATTTGCAGTCATTATATTGTGCTATTATCTAGACTGGGAATCAGCAAACTTCTGTAAAGGGCCCGATAGTGAACATTTTAGGCTTTGTGGACCACACTGTCTCTGTCGCAACTATTTAACTCTCCTGTTGTAGCTTAGAAGCAGTCGTAGGCTGGGTGCTGTGGCTGATGCCTGTAATCCCAGCACTTTGGGAGGCCGAGGTGGATGGATCGCTTGAGGTCAGGACTTCAAGACCAGCCTGGTTAACATAGTGAAACCCTGTCTCTACAAAAACACAAACATTAGCCGGGCATGATGGCAGGAGCCTGTAATCCCAGCTACTGGAGAGGCTGAGGCAGGAGAATCACTTGAACCTGGGAGACCAAAGTTGTAGTGAGCCAAGATCACGCCATTGCACTTCAGCCTGGGTGACAGAGTGAGACTCCATCTCGAAAAAAAACAAGTAGCAGCTGTAGACAGTACCAAATGAATGAACATGACTGTGTTCCAACAAAACTTTATTTACAAAAACAGGGATAGGCCGGATGTAACTAGAGGCCATAATTTGCCAACCCCTTATTTAGATGAAGGACAGGAGCAGTGCTTCACTGCTTTTAAATTAACTCTATATTCTCACAAGGTCTACATTGAAATGGAGTTGTAGCCTCATTTCCCTCAGAACCTTTATATTTTGTTTTATTCATATACAAGGTTGTCAAGATGGACAGACTATTAAAGTTCAAGTCTCCTTTGATTTGCTTAGTCTGATGTTTACATTTGTAAGTGATAGGACTTACTAAGTTTCTTATAAACGTTGCTTATATTTGGCTGTTGCTTAAATACTAATGGTACTTTGAATTCAAATGCACTAAAACCAAAGTAAAAATCAACTTTGGCTATCATTTAACTTCTCTGATCCTGTTTTTAAAGCTATAAAAAAAAATTATACTTGATGAATTCCATAGTTCTTTGCAATTCTAATATCATTTGATTGTGTGGTCTGTGAAAGGAAATTCAGATTTTTATTAGAAAAAAGTCTGTTTGGCTCTTTCCATAACTGTACTCTTAATTTTTATAAATTGGTCACCTAAAAGGTAAAATTTTTTTGCCTCATACAACTTACATTCCTTCCTGCTTAGATGAATCTGACTTGCAAACATGTATGTGAAGATCGCTTATTGACTATGAGGAAGGGACTGATGTCACCCAGCAAGAGCTTACTAACCTAAATCTTGAGGCAATTACTCCAATTTTTATTGTAAATTCCCTGCAGAAATTCTGAAGCCTTTGTTTGTGGAGCCTATTAGTTGCACTAGAAAAGATGTTTTGTATGTATGTGTTTTTACAGTTAGCAAACTGATTTAGAGTGCTTTAGAATTGACCCCTTCTTCCATGGTATTTGCCTAAGACAACTCCATTAGACTTGGAAGGATACGCATGATATTGGTGTTTCTACTTTTCTGTTTCAAATGCTGTGGTTTCTTTGTTTTTGTTTTTTGAGATGGAGTCTCCCTCTGTCACCAAGGCTGGAGTGCAGTGGCATGATCTCAGCTCACTGCAGCCTCCACCTCCCAGGTTCAAATGATTCTCCTGCCTCAGCCTTCCGAGTAGCTGGGATTACAAGTGTGCACCACCACGCCCAGCTAATTTTTTTTCTTTTTTTGGTAATTTTAGTAGAGACGGGGTTTCACCACTGTTGGCCAGGCTGGTCTCGAACTCTTGATCTCAAGTATCTGACCTCCTCAGCCTCCCAAAACGCTGGGATTACAGACGTGAGCCATCGCGCTCGGCCTCAATTTCTGTGCTTTCTAGGAGCTTATAAGTCATCATTACTTTGACTAAGTAAAAAAAAGTTTTTCTATTTATGACAAAAAGGAAGGTATGCCACACACAAAGTACACTGTGTGTGATCCCTTTTCCATATTCATCACCAGATGGGTTTTCCCCTTCCTGCTTCCTTCACCAAGCCCATCCTAGTTACTGCTTATGCTGTTTTACTTTTTTGGTTGCGCTCTTGTTCTTTTCCGAGAAAAAAGAGTAGATTTCCAGCTCCATCTTTTTTACTTACCTCTTTCTTGGTGGGCTGGTGATATTGATTCTTTGATGCTCTTTTATGTATGATTGAAAGTGAATTAGGCTAACATTCATAGTTCAACCTAGATAACATCTACTAGCAATCAACATTTCTAGCTGCTGATAGAATGCAAAAAAAGCAGTAGGTTCAAGTTGAGTCTTTTCAGCTTTTTGTGGCATCAGGTTAGCTTTGAGCTGTTTTGGAGCTAAAAAGAGAGAGGAATCCTTTGATCTCTTTGAGAAAGGGCAGGAAATCATCAAATCTGATTCAAAAGCAGAATTTGAAAATAAACTATAAGAGAAATCTCAATATGAGGAAAAACTAATATAAATTCTGAATGAGAAAAGGGAAAAGATTAAAATTTACCTGTATCCTAGGTGACAAAACTATTACTTTGTTTTGGGAAAACAAAACTATTTTACTTTTCCAGTTTTCATGCTGACAGAATAGAACAATAGTGATAAATCCAAAGTAACAGATGCTTTAAAACCCGTGTTTTGGCATTGGAATTTTTGTACCTTTAGTTAATTATAAGTGGGTCTGATATTCTGAATGTTAATTTTAAATAATGAAAGTGCTGATTTTTGTTACCATCTCATCCTAACACCAGTTTAACTTTTCCTTGCTGCTTATTCTGAACCAAAATATTGTACAGCCCTCTGAGATTTTATGTCCATGGATGGGTCCATGGGGCGTACAGCTAAGTGTTGATGATGATTTGGAGGAACTAACAGTATTTTTATTATAACCTCAGTTTTGTGTGTATGTAATCATATGTGTCTAAATATACATGCAGAATATCAAAGAAAAGACTAGATGCAAGTGCAACAAAATAACAAGAGATGTTACATCTACTTAGTGGTAATGCAGGAATATATTTGTATAGACTTTTCTGTATTTCCTGAAATTTCTACAATGAGCATATAAAGCTTTAATATTAGAAGACTTTTTTTAAGTGACCAGTAAGTGTGAAATTTCAGTAAAACAATTGTTTAATCATAGGCATGATTGCAAGTTGAGTAAATGAAAGCATACTGTTTGCTGAAAGTGGGAGGAATCCTTAATAGTGCATGTGCACGTAGTAGTTTTCATAGTTCACATACGTTACAACATTCATTCCTCCATTTTAATAAAGGAAGAGGAAACTGACCCTCAGAGAAGTTAACTAACTTTTGCTCTCCATAATCCACATTAGTTAGAAGAAAGACTGTTGCAGGGAACAGGCTGAGAAGGGCACTTACAGAAGAGTAATCCTTTGACCTCTTTGAGAAAAGATTAATCCAGGTATGGATTAACCTGGATTAACACCTGGGTATGGGCAACTCTCTGACCACTGGTTTGGTTTGAAGTTGACTCTATGGATATGGAAAGGTTGCACCAGGCCAGGCACAGTGGCTCATGCCTGTAATCCCAGCACTTTGGGAGGCTGAGGCGGGCAGATCACCTGAGGTCAGGAGTTTGAGACCAGCCTGACCAACGTGGTGAAACCCCGTCTCTACTGAAAATACAAAATTAGCCAGGCATGGTGGCACACACTTGTAATCCCAGCTACTCAGGAGGCTGAGGCAGGAGAACTGCTTGAACCCGGGAGAGGGAGGTTGCAGTGAGCCAAGATCACGCCATTGCACTCCAGCCTGGGTGACAGAACAAGACTCTGTCAAAAAAAAAAAAGAAGAGGTTGCACCAGAGCCATCTGGGCCTGGGGCAGCCAGGGTCCTCCAGATCCAGTCAGTTTGTTGGGTCCTGGCACTACATAATAAATGGAATGTCAATGGATAGGTTCCAAAAAGAGACTTCAGTTAAAACGGTAGAAAACAGAAGAACATCCTCACCTGTTTGTTTTTGCCCTCACCCCTAAATTTCTCCAGACTGGAAAGTTCAAGGCATAGGAAAATTGTTTTTAGAAATCCACATGGACATTCAAGTGCCTACTGAGTATTCTATGTGTGAACATTAACAAAGTTATTTTCATTTTAATTACGAATCTGCACTAGTAATGACTGACTCTGTGTCTCTCCTATTCAGATTGTGTCTGCAGTTCAATACTGCCATCAGAAACGGATCGTACATCGAGACCTCAAGGTGAATAGAAGTGCCTCACTCTCAGTGTATGCTCTGTCTGTATGTGTGCAGTTCTCTCAGTGGTCATTACACAAATGAGGTGTAGATTAGACTTACTAACATTTTTTAAAATCCCACAATAATTGAATCCTCTTAATCAAGTTATGGGAAAGAGCATTAAAAATAAAGAAAAATAAAGTTTATCGAGAGTATTTTACATTTCAGTGAAGGTGACTGGTGGCTGACCTCTGGAGGACGGTCATCACACAGCCAAACAAATCACACAGCCAAACAGATCACACAGCCAAACAAATGGGGCCTCCAGAAATGGATGGTCACACCCACAGCATCCTCCGTGCCACCCGGCATTCATTTCTGCTGTTTTCATCAGCATTCTCTCCTGTTAACAGCAGTGCCCGTTTGAGACCTCTTTCAAGGTCCTCAGCCTCTGCCCTCACTCTGGCATAGGATGAGGTTTCGTATCACATAGAGAAAATAGAAACACCAGGCAGAAACTCTCATTTTCTACCAGACCCTCAAACCTACCTTCACCTACCCACATCCATCACTTCTTTCCATCCTGTTACAGGAGAGTGGGGTGCTTCTGCTCTGAGCTCTGGGTCCTGATTCCCTCTGGGGGCTGTGCTCTGTCTGATGCCTGTTTTCTCTCCATTTGTTTATTCGCTCTCCCTCTCTACTTGCCTTTCACCAGCAGCATTTACACATGCTCAAGTCTGCCTTTTTTTTTTTTAAACTAAAAAGCCATCCCTGTTCCCCTTCCAGATACACACTTTTTCTCTCTTCCCCTTCATAACCATATTTCTCTAAACATTTCCTAGATTCTGTGTCTTAACTTGGCACTCATCTTCGCTCTCCCCTCACGTGATTGTCATTGACTTGCTTGTTCTCTACACCCACCCCTAGAGCATTCACATTCACTCTCAGCTCTAGCAGCCAACTGTATGCTGATGGCCCCAAATCCATTCCTGCGGCCAGAGCACTCTTCTGGGATCCAGGACCCAGCTGAGCAAAGTGTATCTTCATATGAACATCACTTGGGTGCAGCAGGTTCAAAGCCTATAAACATGAATGTTCACTTCTCTTTCAGGTGACTAATGTCCCTCAGGTACCTTACTCTCCTATACTACCCACTCAGTCACCAAGTCCTTTTGCTGCTGTGTTCTAAATATCTCTTAAGCTCATGCTTTTGTGCCCCGTTACACTATCCAAGGCCAGACCATCATTATCTCATAGTTGATTCTGACACTACTTTCTTACCTATTCTTCTCTGTTTCTAGTGCCTCTTCTTCCCATGTATGTTTTCTACACTGCACACAGAATGGTCTTTTAAGGAAACACAAATAAGATGGTCATTTCTCTGCTTGAATAAGTCTTCAGTGGCTTCCCATTGCTCTTACAATGAAAACTCAAACTTCTCAAGTACAGTCATTTGTGTACTTGTGGGGAGATGGCCCTGACCATCTCCCCAGCCCCCTCTACACATCTCTATCCCACATACTGTCTTTCAGTTTCTTTTTTTTTTTTTTTTTGAGACGGAGTCTCGCTCTGTCGCCCAGGCTGGAGTGCAGTGGCCAGATCTCAGCTCACTGCAAGCTCCACCTCCCGGGTTTACGCCATTCTCCTGCCTCAGCCTCCCGAGTAGCTGGGACTACAGGCGCCCGCCACCTCGCCCGGCTAGCTTTTTGTATTATTTAGTAGAGATGGGGTTTCACCGTGTTAGCCAGGATGGTCTCGAACTCCTGACCTCGTGATCCGCCCGTCTCGGCCTCCCAAAGTGCTGGGATTACAGGCTTGAGCCACCGCGCCCGGCCCTGTCTTTCAGTTTCTTATGTGAAACATGCTCTGTCTCACATGGGTTCTCACACTCTTTATTCTGCCTGAAATATCCCTCATCAACACATCCATTGTGATCAGATGCACCTTCTGGTGCTTTGATTTCACGTCATCTGGGAAGCCGTCCACACCTTTCAGTGCCAACCCACAACTCCCTGTGCCTCTTCAGTTATGGCATTTGTGTCTCAGGACAGCTGCTTATCATTCTGCCTCTTCTAAACCGTGAGCTATTGAGGGTAGGGCTTTATCTGTCTTGTTCATCATTATCCATCGAGACATTCATATAGCATCTGCTGTGGAGTAGCCACATAGGAAATAGGAAATGTTTGTTAAAATAAAGCGACTAGGCCGGGCGTGGTGGCTCAAGCCTGTAATCCCAGCACTTTGGGAGGCCGAGGCAGGCAGATCACGAGGTCAGGAGATCGAGACCATCCTGGCTAACACGGTGAAACGCTGTCTCTACTAAAAATACAAAAAGAAGTTAATCAGGCATGGTGGCGGGCGCCTGTAGTCCCAGCTACTCTGGAGGCTGAGGCAGGAGAATGGCGGGAACCTGGGAAGCCGAGCTTGCAGTGAGCCAAGATCGCGCCACTGCACTCCAGCCTGGGTGACAGAGCGAGACTCCGTCTCAAAAAGAAATAAAATAAAATAAAATAAAGTGACTGTGATTTGTCTCTCTCTTTTTTTTTTTGAGGTGGAGTCTTGTTCTGTCGCCCTGGCTGGAGTGCAGTGGTGCAATCTCAGCTCACTGCAACCTCCACCTCCCACGTTCAAGCGATTCTCCTGCCTCAGCCTCTCAAGTAGCTGGGATTACAGGTGCCCACCACCACACCCGGCTAATTTTTTATATTTTTGGTAGAGATGAGGCTTCACCATGTTGGCCAGACTGGTCTCGAACTCCTGACTTCAGGTGATCCACCCGCCTCAGCTTCCAGAAGTGCTGTGATTACAGGCGTGAACCACCGCACCCAGCCGTGATTTGACTCTTGAATGAGGTTTGGGATTCTCCCCTCCTCATTAACAGCCATTTTATAGCTATTTAGCAGTTTTTATGAAATGCCCCTTTTTAAAAAAAGTTATGTATTTTTTGAGACAGGGTTTTACTCTGTCACCCAGGCTGGAGTGCAGTGGCACAATCATAGCTCATTGTAGCCTCAAACTCCCAGGCTTAAGAGATCCTCCCACATAAGCCTTCCAAGTAGCTGGGATTACAGATGTGTGCCACCATACCCAGCTAATTTTATTTTATTTTTTTTTGTAGAGAAGGGGTCTCACTATATTGCCCAAGGTGGTCTCGAACTCCTGGGCCCAAGTGAGCCACTGTACCTGGCCCTGCCCCTACCCCTGCCCCATATTGTTCTTGTTTTTTGTTTTTGAAATGGAGTATCACTCTGTGGCTCAGGCTGGAGTGCAGTGGCACGATCTCAGCTCACTGCAACCTCCCCCTCCCGGGTTCAAGTAGTTCTCCTGCCTCAGCCTCCTGAGTAGCTGGGATTACAGGTGTGTACCACCACGCCCAGCTGATTTTTGTATTTTTAGTAAAGACAGGGTTTCACCATGTTGACTAGGCTGGTCTCAAACTCCTGGCCTCAGATGATTCGGCCACCTCGACCTCCCAAAGTGCTGGGATTATAGATATGAGCCACCATGCCCGGCCCCCGTATTATTATTATTATTATTTGAAAAAAAATTGTCAGGATTTTTCCTGATCTTGGGACATTGATGTTTAAATTAGTGCTAGAATTAATCTATACTTCATGTTTATTATTGTTATAAAATAAGGAGTTCTAACTTGTCTCCTGTTTTTGTAGAAAGAATGTTTTCACATTAAGAGGTAACTTTACATCATTACAGAAAACTTTTCTGAAATGCCTAATCCTGTCATAATTCTAATTCTATTTTGGTTAAATTTCATTTTTGTCTTCATGTTTTCCCTCTAGGCTGAAAATCTATTGTTAGATGCCGATATGAACATTAAAATAGCAGATTTCGGTTTTAGCAATGAATTTACTGTTGGCAGTAAACTCGACACGTTTTGTGGCAGTCCTCCATACGCAGCACCTGAGCTCTTCCAGGGCAAGAAATACGACGGGCCAGAAGTGGATGTATGGAGTCTGGGGGTCATTTTATACACACTAGTCAGTGGCTCACTTCCCTTTGATGGACAAAACCTAAAGGTATAAGAAGCTGCACCCATATACTTCACTAAACTAAAAGAAGTGTCCTAATATTATATGGCTTAATTTTGTTGTTGTTGTTGTTGTTGTTTTTGAGACGGAGTCTCGCTCTGTCGCCCAGGCTGGAGTGCAGTGGCCGGATCTCAGCTCACTGGAAGCTCCGCCTCCCGGGTTTACACCATTCTCCTGCCTCAGCCTCCCGAGCAGCTGGGACTACAGGCGCCCGCCACCTCGCCTGGCTAGTTTTTTGTATTTTTTAGTAGAGACGGGGTTTCACCGTGTTAGCCAGGATGGTCTCGATCTCCTGACCTTGTGATCTGCCCATCTCGGCCTCCCAAAGTGCTGGGATTACAGGCTTGAGCCACCGCGCCTGGCCTATGGCTTAATATTCTTAACATTATATCAGTGGAAGGGTTTCAGGGGGTTTTTTGTTATGCTTTGTTAACTAAACCTAAAAGGTTGACTTACTTGTTTTCTTTCCTCTCTACCTCCCCAAAGGAACTGAGAGAGAGAGTATTAAGAGGGAAATACAGAATTCCCTTCTACATGTCTACAGACTGTGAAAACCTTCTCAAACGTTTCCTGGTGCTAAATCCAATTAAACGCGGCACTCTAGAGGTAATCATGTAGGTGGAAACAAGCAACAGCTTTGGAGAGTCTTTAGAGTGGCCTTAGATCTTTGCTTGATTTGTATGCCCTACTGGATACATCCTGCAGCTTCTTAAGGAAGAATTAAAACATTTAAAAAAATATTTTTGAGTTTATGTTTTGAACAATAGTCAATGAAATGTTGAAAATAAATTTTTGTAAACATTATGGTTATCAGAATATTTCATTTTACTCTGCTAATGAACAGTTTACCTTTTTTAGCAAATCATGAAGGACAGGTGGATCAATGCAGGGCATGAAGAAGATGAACTCAAACCATTCGTTGAACCAGAGCTAGACATCTCAGACCAAAAAAGAATAGGTAATCACTCCATGCCTGCATGTTCATGTGTATTTGTCTAAGTAACACATTTCTGTTTTGACTCATGTCTGTGCCTAAAATGTGAATAATGGAAAGTTAAGCACAAGTTATATGAACAGTTTATCTGTTCTGTCATATTTAGGAACGTAACTACCTGTAGTTTCCAGTAACTCTGAAACAAATGCCCATTTATGTTAGAAAATGTATGTAATATGTCATCTTTTAGGTCAAATGAAAATTACTTTACCCTATAAAAGAATGATTTCTGGCTGGGCACAGTGGCTCATGCCTGTAATCCCAGCACTTTGGGAGGCCAACGTGGGCAGATCACCTGAGGTCAGGAGGTCGAGACCAGCCTGACCAACATGCAGAAACCCCGTCTCTACTAAAAATACAAAATTAGCCGAGTGTGGTGGCGCATGCCTGTAATCCCAGCTACTTGGGAGGCTGAGGCAGGAGAATTGCTTGAATCTGGGAGGTGGAGGTTGCGGTGAGTCGAGATCACGCCATTGCACTCCATCCTGGGCAACAAGAGCAAAACTCTGTCTCAAAAAAAAAAAAGGATGATTTCTTACCCAAACAAAACACATAAACTGTATTATGCCTTTCTTTTAGATATTATGGTGGGAATGGGATATTCACAAGAAGAAATTCAAGAATCTCTTAGTAAAATGAAATATGATGAAATCACAGCTACATATTTGTTATTGGGGAGAAAATCTTCAGAGGTAAGAGTAATCGGAGAGAAAGAGCTGAAATACCCTTTATGTAATTATTAGTTTATATAAACTCTTTTCTTAGTTTTTGTCTTTTGAATATTTGTAACATTTGATAACATCATTTTTTAGATTTACCTGCAAATAGCAAATCTAAATCCTATGACTATTATAAGCTATTTTAACTTAACCCTTAATGATGGATATTGACCAGGTGTGGTGGCTCACACCTGTAATCCCAGCACTTTGGGAGGCCAAGGTGGACAGATCACTTGAGACCAGGAGTTCAAGGCCAGACTGGCCAACATAGGGAAACTCTGTCTCTGCTAAAACAAACAAAAACAAACAGAAAATTAGCTGGGCGTGTTGGTGCGTACCTGTAATCCCAGCTACTTGGGAGGCTGGGGCAGGAGAACCACTTGACCCTGAGAGGCGGAGGTTGCGGTGAGCCAAGATCGCACCACTGCACTCCAGCCTGGGTGACAGAGTGAGACTATGTCTCAAAAAAAAAAAAAAAGATGGATATTGTCATAAACCTGGTCTTTCATAAATTAACCTATAGTCATTAATAGCTTAGAAATGACGTAAAGCATCAGATGAAGTAAATAGAGCATTTAAAGTTAAATTTGAGAAAGCCTGGGAAGAAAATCACACATACATTACCTGTAGTGTCTTTCTAGCAGTCAGGAAACTGCTTTTGCTTGAGTTTAGGGTTGTCATTTTTGTACATTGTGATTCCTCCTCTCTCTGAATGAACGGTTTTGAGAGGTCTGTGTTAATGAAAAGTTTAACTTCCTAATAAACCATTTGGGTTCGTGTTGTGGTTTGCTCTGTTTTTCTCATTTTCTCTTAGCTGGATGCTAGTGATTCCAGTTCTAGCAGCAATCTTTCACTTGCTAAGGTTAGGCCAAGCAGTGATCTCAACAACAGTACTGGCCAGTCTCCTCACCACAAAGTGCAGAGAAGTGTTTCTTCAAGCCAGAAGCAAAGACGCTACAGTGACCATGGTAAGTTTTGGAGTATCCCAGTGCCTTCTCTTTGAGTCCAGACAAGAGGTCTTCTAGCACTGGGAAGAATTCTCTTGCTCAGAGCTTGGCTTGATGTCCTTTCTTGGCATGCATGCATGCATTCATTCATTCATTTATTTATTTATTTATTTCCTTCCTTCCTTCCTTCCCTTTTTTCTTTTTTTTTTTCTTTTTTTTTTTTTTTTCTTTCAGACAGAGTCTCGCTCTGTTGCCCAGGCTGGAGTGCAGTGGCACAATTTTGGCTCACTGCAGCCTCCACCTCCCAAGTTCAAGCAATTCTCCTGCCTCAGCCTCCCGAGTAGCTGGGACTACAGGCATGTACCACCATGCCTGGCTAAGTTTCTTATTTTTAGTAGAGACGGGGTTTCACCACATTTGGCCAGGCTGGTGTTCAGCTCCTGGCCTCAAGTGATCTGCCCGCCTCGGCCTCCCAAAGTGCTGGGATTACAGGCATGAACCACCATGCCTGGCCAGCATTTTTTCTTAGTGTTCCTGCAGGTGCTTCCATGATTACATATTACTTCAAGGCTCTGTTCTTCTTTGTACATTCAGTAGATTTTTGCTGGATAAAGCTTAGTTGAGTGGAAACCTTTCCACTTGCCATTCTAGAACCTCAGCTTTAATCTGTAGTTTTTCTTTTTTTTTTTTTTTAATGGAGATGGGGGGTCTCACTATGTTGCCCAAACTGGTCTCAAACTCCCAAGTTCAAGTGATTCTCTCACCTCAACCTCCTAAAGTGCTAGGATTACAGGCATGAGCCACCATGCCCAGCGCTTACTCTATAGTTCTATTTACTCTCTTCACCTCTGCATTGGATTTACTTTGTAGAGCAGCACTGTGCAGTAGAACTTTCTGTGATCATTACAGTTTCGTATATCTGTGCTGTCCAGTCCAGTAGCTACTGGACACTTGTGGCTATCAAGTACTTGAACTGAGGAAATTATTTTTCCCCTTTTTATTTTTATTTTTTTTTAATTTTTATTTATTTATTTATTTTTGAGATGGAATCTGGCTCTGTTGCCCAGGCTGGAGTGCAGTGGCGTGATCTTGGCTCACTGCAACCTCCGTCTCCTGGGTTCCAGCGATTCTCCTGCTCAGCCTCCTGAGTAGCTGGGATTACAGGCGTGCACAACCATGCCTGGCTAATTTTTGTATTTTTAATAGAGACAGGGTTTCACCATATTGGCCAGGCTGGTCTTGAACTTGTGAGCTCAAGCAGTCCACTCACCTTGGCCTCCCAAAGTGCTGGGATTATAGGCACACACCATCACACCTGGCCAATTTTTGTATTTTTAATAGAGACGGGATTTCACCATGTTGGCCAGGCTGGTCTAGAACTCCTGACCTCAGATGATTCACCCACCTTGGCCTCCCAAAGTGCTAGAATTACAGGTTTGAGCCTGTAATTGGCCTGGCTGGCTGATTTTTACCCTTTTAAAATTTTACTGGCCGGACGCGGTGGCTCACGCCTGTAATTCCAGCACCTTGGGAGGCCAAGACGTATGGATCATGAGGTCAGGAGTTCAAGACCAGCCTGACCAACATGGTGAAACCCCATCTCAACTAAAAATAAAAAAAATTAGCTGGGCATGGTGGCATGTGCCTGTAATCCCAGCTACTCAGGAGGCTGAGGTGGGAGAATCGCTTGAACCCGGGAGGCAGAGGTTGCAGTAAGCCAAGATCGTGCCACTGCACTCTATCCAGCCTGGTGACAGAGTGAGATTCCATCTCAAAAATAATAATAATAATAATGATAGTAATTCTTTTTTACTTAAGTGTAGTGTGTGTATATATACATAGCCAGTTGTGGCCAGTAACTATCATAATGGACAGAGCAGCCCTGGAGAATATGGAACCTCAGTTTTGCCTTAATTGGTTTAAATGTTTTACTGTCATTCTCATCCATACTCTTGCTGTGGTTAAGCCACCCTCCCTTTTAAACTTCACCTAGAAGCCAGTCCTTTATGAGACATAAGACCCCCAAAGGATAGGCTTACCAGGCTCTACAGTTGCTCTGCCTTCGAGGCAGCCTGTGTGTCAGAGTCCTGAGGCTAGCATGTGTGTTTACTCGCCCATAACTATAATGTTAACATTGCAGATACTTCCTTTAATTCTACTATTCCAGGATGCAGGAACCAAATCTATTTCTTTTTTTTTCTTTTTTTTTTTTCTTTTTTTTTTTTTAGATGGGATTTACTCCCGTCCCCCCGGCTGGGGTGCAATGGTGTGATCTGGGCTCACTGCAACCTCCGCCTCCTGGTTTCAAGCAATTCTCCTGCCTCAGCCTCCCGAGTAGCTGGGACTACAGGCCTGCACCACAGTGCCTGGCTAATTTTTTTATTTTTAGTAGGGACAGGATTTCACCACATTTGGCCAGGCTGGTCCCAAACTCCTGAACTCAGATGATCCATCCGCCTCGGCCTCCCAAAGTGCTGGAATTACAGGCATGAGCCACTGTGCTCGGCCTCATTTTATTTCTCTTCTCTGGACATTTTCCATCTTAATGCTTTCATCTTGAGATTTGACACTTAGGACTGCACAGAGCATTGTAGGTGTGGACAGTCTTTGATTTTGTACTAAAAATAATGACTTCTGGCTTGATTTCCGTTTCTTTTCCTTCCGTTGCCTGCCTTTCTACATGGTTTAGACTGAAGCAACAGTGTACTAATATCACTAGTAAACCATCTACAGTGCCTGCTGTAGCTCAGGACTCATTCTGACATCAGGACTTATGCTCCTAGCATTTGTAGGTGACGTGTTGATCTAGGTCTGCCTTTTTTGTGTTCATGTTAGTCACTAACAAGGGGGTTTCTAGTGCCTATGGACCACATGGCAATTAAATGCCCTGAAACCGTCTGCTTTAAATGGTCCCTAAATCCTAGAAGAAACCTAACAACAGGATTTTCACATTTCTCTAAGGAATATGTTAGTAAGTTAGTTCTTCCTTAAGCACATAGATTTTATCCAGATTATTAGTGCCTTTTTCTCCCCCAGCTCAATTTTAGAGATAAAAAGAGCTTTAGACATGGTATTGTACACTCACCAAACCTCTTGTTTTATCTCTAAAGAAATAGACCAAGAGAGATTACCAAGTCTCCCAAGGTTACATAGTAAATGAGAAACACCTGGGGCAGAGCTCAAGCCTCCTGGTCCCAGCCCTTTGGTTTTCTCCACTGAAGCACCTCACTAGAGTAGCTTTTTCATAATCCTCATCTTTCTTGGAATTTCTGAAGGCAGGCAAGCCTGTATAGCCAGGCCAGCTTTCACCTCATCCTGCCTCATCTCACCTCTCCCTTCCTTTCTCTCTGCCTATGGATGTTGACCTCTGCATGGGTGCCTGCTTCTTCTCTAAAGCCACAATGTAATTTGTAGCTGTCCTTCCTAATTTGAGACCCACGTGTGAACACCCCATATGTGTGTATACACTTTTTCTGTGAATGGTGATCTTCATCTGACTTTCAAGGGGTTCTTTAGCTTGTTTTTTAAAAAATGGAAAAAAAAAATCACTGTTTACCAATCAATGAGTGGTATTGGGGCAGTTTGGTAGTTCTCAAAAAAAATTAATTTGGATCAGTTTCTCACGTCTTATACAAGGATGAATTCCAATTGGAGTTAAGATACAAATATAAAAAATAAAACTCCAGAAATATTGAAAGAAAACATGGGATTATTTGCTTTATAACTTGGACTGGTGAAGGTGTTTCTGTCACCCCAAACACCAGACCCATGAAATAAAAGACTTACAAATTTGATTACATAAAAATGAAATTTCTGGCCGGTTGCGGTGGCTCACACCTATAATCCCAACACTTTGGGAGGCCGAGGTAGGTGGATCACGAGGTCAGGAGATCAAGAACATCCTGACTAACACGGTGAAACCCTATCTCTACTAAAAATACAAAAACAAAATTAGCCGGGCTTGGGGGAGGGTGCCTGTAGTCCTAGCTACTCGGGAGGCTGAGGCAGGAGAATGGCATGAACCCGGGAGATGGAGCTTGTAGTGAGCCAAGATTGTGCCACTGCACTCCAGCCTGGGCAACAGAGCGAGACTCCATCTCAAAAAAAAAAAAAAAAAGAAAGAAAAGAAAAGAAAAAGAAATTTCTGTGTGACACATCCATACCGTGGACTACTACTCACAATAAAAAGGAACAGGCCTGGTGTGGTGGCTCACGCCTGTAATCCTAGCACTTTGAGAGGTTGAGGCGGGCTGATCATGAGGTCAAGAGATTGAGACCATCCTGGCCAACATGGTGAAACCCCGTCTCTACTAAAAATACAAAAAATTAGCTGGGCGTGGTGGTGGGAGCCTGTAGTCCCAGCTACTCGGGAGACTGAGGCAAGAGAATCGCTTAAACCCGGGAGGCGGAGGTTGCAGGGAGCCGAGATCGCGCCATTGCACTCCACAGCCACAGACCGAGACTCCGTCTGGGGGAAAAAAAAAAATAGGAACAAACTATGATGTACACAACTCGGATCTCAAGGGAATTATACTGGGTGAAAGTACACAAAATGTTACATTCCATGGATGCCCATTCACGTAACATTCTTGAAATGACAGAATTCTATAGATGACGAGCAGGTTAGTGGTTGCAGGCGTTTAGCAAAAGGGAGTTAAAGTAAGAGGGAAGTGGCTGTGGCTATGAAAGGGTAGTCAACAGGGTCTTTGAGATGGAAATGTTCAGTGTCTTGACTGGTGGTGACCACATGAATCTGAACATGTAATGAAAGGGTATAGAATGAAATACACAGACTTACAAATTAGTACAAGTGAAACTGGGGAAATCTGAACGAGGTCAGTGGATTAGATCAATGTCTGTTTCTCTTCAGAATCTCAAATCTTAAAAGGTTTTATATTTTCTAAATACAAATAAAAGTTTGAAAGTAAATCAGTAGTAAACTCCTGTTTATCTAGAAGATTATGAGCGCTTTTAAAAAGATCCAAGATAAAACTTCAAAAGAAGTAGCCCATAAAATCGATACTTTTCTCTTCCAAAAGGTGATGGCATCTCTCCTACAAAAAGAGGATGTAATTCACTCAGATGTGCAAGATGAACTGGTTGATTCTGCTTGTTATGTGTGCATCTAATTAGTTTGAATCTATACAGTACCACCACCTTAAGATGTTTTTCCAAAGGACAACTCTAAACACTTACTATATTTTAAGTAGAAAGTTTGGGGTATTAAGTGAAATTTCAATATTGAATTCATTGCATAAGGCAAACATTAGATATAAGTGGGAAACATCTTAGAGGATTTTACTGTTTTACATTTTTTTAGGTGAATAGCAACCTTAGATGATCTTAGAAAATACAGTTACTGTCACAAAATAAAACTTGAAACTATATTCAGTCATTTAAAAAGTGAACTCTTTATTTTAGCTGGACCAGCTATTCCTTCTGTTGTGGCGTATCCGAAAAGGAGTCAGACCAGCACTGCAGATAGTGACCTCAAAGAAGATGGAATTTCCTCCCGGAAATCAAGTGGCAGTGCTGTTGGAGGAAAGGGAATTGCTCCAGCCAGTCCCATGCTTGGGAATGCAAGTAATCCCAATAAGGCGGATATTCCTGAACGCAAGAAAAGCTCCACTGTCCCTAGTGTAAGTGTTGTTGAACTGTAGAGTGGTCTTAGGGTGGTAGGGTTGGAACTGGCTGGATACCAGGTGTTCATTTTACTCCTGTGGTCTCCCGTGCCTGGAATGCCCTCTCCACTAGACAACCATGCCCAATCTTAACCTATAGAAATCCTACCTGCTGCATTGTAGGTATTTGTTGTTGACACTCTTTTAGTTCATTCCTGCTGCTGTAACAAAATACCTGATATTGGCTAATGTATAAAGAAAAGACATTGATTTCTTACAATTCTGGAGGCTGAGAAGTCCAAGATAAAGGCACCAGCAAGTTCCGTGTCTGGCAAGGGCCCTGTTCTCTGCTTCCAAGATGGTGCCTTGGTGCTGGCGTCCTCCAGAGGAGACGAATGCTGTGTTCTTATGTGGCTGAAGGGAGAGAAGGGGTGAACTCACCCCTCAAGCCTTTTATAGGACACTAATCCGGCCGGGAGCGGTGGCCCACATCTGTAATCCCAGCACTTTGGGAGGCCAAGGTGGGTGGAGTTCAAGAGGTCAGGAGTTCAAGAGCAGCCTGGCCAAGATGGTGAAACCCCATCTCTACTAAAAATACAAAAATTAACCGGGCATGGTGGCGGATGCCTGTAATCCCAGCTACTCAGGAGGCTGAGGCAGAGAATTGCTTGAACTCGGGAGTCAGAGGTTACGGTGAGCCAAGATCGCGCCACTGCACTCTAGCCTGACAACAGAGCAAGACTCCTTCTCAAAAAAAAAAGACACGAATCCATT
The DNA here is from genome assembly GCF_002776525.5 of Piliocolobus tephrosceles. Classification (NCBI taxonomy): domain Eukaryota; kingdom Metazoa; phylum Chordata; class Mammalia; order Primates; family Cercopithecidae; genus Piliocolobus; species Piliocolobus tephrosceles. The sequence continues at coordinate 2,429,283 of NC_045439.1, read as the reverse complement.
CATGAAGGCGGAGCCCTCATGGCCTAAACACCTAAAAGACTCACCTCCAAATACTGTTTTCTCCTATAGGAGATAAAGCTTTAACATGAATTTTGGAGGGGACGCATTCAGAGCATATACACCCACCATAGACACTAGATGGTGATAGGTCCTTTATTTCAAGGGCTGGTTCCAGTTATTTCACAGACACCTGCTGAACCTTAGCTTGTCAGGTGCTGAGACATGGAAAGACCTCACGGTCTAACAGGAAGTGAATGAAAACAATGACAGTGCTGACAGAAGCCTACTGTGCATACACGGGGAGGTCTGACTGCCAGTGCCCCAAAGATGTGGTGTTCACACTGAGTCTTAAAAAGGCTCTAATGATGAAGAGTGTTGGCTGAGTTCTTACCATGTGCCAAGGACCATGCTAAGTGCTTTTTCATGGATTAGCTACATTTTAAGGTGAAAAAAAGTTGGGTAATTGCCTAAAATTACACTGCCAACCTGAATCCAGCTCTTAATCCCTACCTGTAACAAAATCTCCCCAGTAAATAGATAATATTTACTACATTAAATTGCATCCATTCAGCTTCAGAAACTTTTTTCTGTGTATTGAAGTGTGTTCTATCTAACCTGTTAAATAACTTGCAGAGAAGTCAACAATCTTAAGATTATTCTGTGAGCACATTTTTCCCTACAGAATTAACAATGATGCAGCCCTGCCTCCAACTCCAGAAAAACCCTGGACTAAGGAGACTATGGAGAAGCCCTGTTCCTCTCTTTGAAAGCCCTTCATTGTTCCATCCTGAACTGGGTGCATAAAGGACCCAAGGGGCTTTGCGTGTTTCGTCCTCTGACCTTATGCTTAGTCGGAATAAACCCTGTGTAAAAAGTTTATTTTGGCTTCCAAATGCCATAAAATAGGATTGTTGTTTCCATACTCCTGCAGTTACAATTCAGTCTCCAATGTTTATGGACAGTTACCAGAGAAGGTGAGGGCGTTGTTCCCTGCCTTCATGACCTCCCTTCCCCTTTGCTCTTGTCTGCACGCTGCCCTTCTGCAAGTCAATCATGAGTATAATGAGTCCACCCACACTAAATTACTTACAAAGGAAAAAAGGTAGTTAACAACATTATTATTTTCTCCCGTGAATCTTCGGGATTCCTCTGTACATGGTCTGCTCATGCTCTAGTAAAAGTGACTGCTTTATCTTTGTTTAAAAATTATCTGATACAATTCCATAGCTATGGCTGGGCACAGTGGCTGTAATCCTTGCACTTTGGGAGGCCGAAACAGGCAGATCATTTGAGGTCAGGAGTTCGAGACCAGCCTGGCCAACATGGTGAAATCCCGTCTCTACTAAAAATACAAAAATTAGCCAGATTTGGTGGTGTGCTTCTATAATCCTAGCTACTCAGGAGGCTGAGGCAAGAGAATTGCTTGAACCCAGGAGGTGGAGGTTGCAGTGAGCTGGGATTATGTCATTGCGCTCCAGCCTGGGTAACAGAGCAAGACTCCATATCAAAAAATTTAAAAAATGTCCATAGCTGTGATTTATTCCTTGCTTTTTAGTTTTTTATTTTGGAAGTTAAATTCATGTGAATCCACATGACAATGATTAACCATTTTAAAGTGGCTAATTTGGTGGCATTTGGTACACTCACAGTATTGTGCAACCAGCACCTCTCTTTAGTTTCAGAACTTTTTCAGCTCCCCAGAAGGAGCATCTGTTTAGGCTGGGCACAGTGGCTCACCCCTATAATCCCAGCGCTTTGGGAGGCTGAGGTGGGAGGATCACTTGAACCCAAGAACCTGAGATCAGCCTGGGCACCAAAGTGAGACCTCATCTCTACGAAAAAATTTAAAAAGAAAATAGCTGAGCATGATGATGCGCACCTGTAGTGCCAGCTGCTTGAGAGGCTTAGGTGGGAAGATTGTTTCAGCCCAGGAGGTTGAGGCTGCAGTGAGTCTTGGTCATACCACCATATTCCAGCCTGAGCAACAGAGCAAGACCCTGTCTTTAAAAAAAAAAGAAAGGAAGGAAGGAAGAAAGGGCACGGTGACTCACACCTGTAATCCCAGCACTTTAGGAGGCCAAAGCAGGCACATCACAAGGTCTGGCGTTTGAGACCAGCCTGGCCATCATGGTGAAACCCCATTTCTACTAAAAATACAAAAAGTAGCTAGGCATGGTGGCAGGCGCCTGCAATCCCAGCTGCTCGGGAGGCTGAGGCAGGAGAATCAATTGAACCTGGGAGGTGGAGGTTGCAGTGAGCCAAGATGGCGCCACTGCACTCCAGCCTGGGTGAAAGAGCAAGGCTGCATCTCAAAAAAGAAAAGAAAAAAAAGAACACCTGTATCTCTTAGGTAATCATTTTCCATTCCTCCGTTCCCTTCCCCTCCCGTCCCGTCCCCTCATGCCCTGGCAACCACCAGTCTGTGTTCTGTCTCTGTGGATTTGCCTGTTCTGAATATTTTACATAAATGGAATCATTTCACATGTGTCCTTTTGTGTCTGCTTCTTTCTTTAACTCAGCATAGTGTTTTCACGATTCATCCAAGTTGTAGCATGTATTTTTTTCTTTTTTTTTTTTTTTGAGATGGAATTTCAGTCCTGTTGCCTAGAGTGCAATGGCACGATCTTGGCTCACCGCAAACTCCGCCTCCTGGGTTCAAGCGATTCTCCTGCCTCAGCCTCCTGAGTAGCTGGGATTACAGGCGTGCGCCACCATTCCTGGCTAATTTTATATTTTTAGTACAGATGGGGTTTCTCCATGTTGGTCAGTCTGGTCTCAAACTCCCGACCTCAGGTGATGCACCCGCATCAGCCTCCCAAAGTGCTGGGATTACAGGCGTGAGCCACCATACCTGGCTTGTAGCATGCATTAGTACTTTGTTTCTTTTGGGGGTAATATTCCATTCTGTGTATATGCCACAATTTAACTGTTCATCTGTTGATGGACATTTATATTATTTCCATGTATTCGTTAAAATGAATAATGTTACTATAAACAATTGTGTACAAATTTCTATGTGGTCTTGTTTTAATTTCTTTTTCTTTCTTGAGGAAGAGACAAGGTCTTGCTCTGTCACCTAGGCTAGAGTACAGTGGTGCAAATACGGCTCATTGCAACTTTGACCTCCCAGACCCAAGTGATCCTCCCACCTCAGCCTCCCAAATAGTTGATAACCACAGGCATGCGTCACCATGCCTGGCTTATTTTTTCTGTTTGCTGTGGTAGAGATGAGATCTCCCTGTGTAGCCCAGCCAGGCTGGTCTCAAACTCCTAGGCTCAAGCAGTCCTCCCGCCTTAGCCTTCCAAAGTGCTGGGATTACAGCCATTAGCCGCTGCACCTGCCTGTGTTTTCATTTTTCTTGGGTATATATCTAAGAATAAAATTGTTGAGTCATATGGTAACTCCATGTTTCATTTTTTGGTAAACTGCCAAACGGTTTTCCTCACAACTGTACCATTTTATCCAGCAATAGTGAGAGTCTCTGTTTTCTTCACATTCTTGCCAACAATTAATAATTATTATTATTTTATTATTTAAAGCTTTCCTAGTAGGTATGAAGAAGTACCTCATGGTTTTGATTTGCATTTCTTTAATGACCAATGATATTGGGAATCTTTTCATGTGCTTCTTGGCCATATGTATAGCTTGGTTTTGTTTTGTTTTGTTTTGTTTGAGACTGCATTTCGCTCTTGTTGCCCAGGCTGGAGTGCAATGGTACGATCTTGGCTCACCGCGACCTCCGCCTCCCAGGTTCAAGTTATTCTCCTACTTCAGCCTCCTGAGTAGCTGGGATTACAGGCATATACCACCACGCCCAGCTAATTTTGTATTTTTAGCAGAGACGGGGTTTCTCCATGTTGGTCAGGCTGATCTGGAACTCCTCATCTCAGGAGATCCGCCCATCTTGGCCTCCCAAAGTATTGGGATTACAGGCGTGAGCCACCGCGCCCTGCCATTGTATAGCTTTTTTAAAGAAATGTCTATTGAAGGTGCCCATTTTAAAATTAGGTTGTCAGGCTGGGCATCTCAGGAGGCAGAGGCAGGAGAATCACTTGAACCCGGGAGGGGGAGGTTGCAGTGAGCCAAGATCGTACCACTGCGTTCCAGCATGGCGACAGAGCAAGACTCCGTCTCAAAAAAAAAAAATTAGCCAAACATGGTGGCACATGCCTGTATTCGCAGCTACTTGGGAGGCCGTGGTGGGAGGATTGCTTGATCCTGGGAGGCAGAGCCAAGATTGCTCCACTGCCCTCCAGCCTGGGTGACAGCGTAAGACCTTGCCTCAAAAAATAAGTAAATAGAAGACTGGTATTCCTATTTATGTAGATAAGTTCATTTTTTCTCATAGTACTGTATTTACCAAATTAAGACAAAAATGCCCTTTTTTATAGAGTAACACAGCATCTGGTGGAATGACACGGCGAAATACTTACGTTTGCAGTGAGAGAACTACAGCTGATAGACACTCAGTGATTCAGAATGGCAAAGAAAACAGGTAGGAAATTCCACCTGTTTGTAAGAAAAGTTGTTTTTCCCAAGAGAAATGGAAGCATGTTATTTACTGCTTTGTTTCTATAATCATTTCAAATTAAACTGTAAGTATTCTCTGAAGGTAAGTTAAATTTGTATACTAATTTTTAGCAAGATACTAAATTCTTTTTGTTGTCCAGAGCACCATCCTCCTGCCTGGCTGTGTATGATGATTAAAAGGATTGAGTTAAACCCAGGAGGTTTCCTAGAGGAAGTACATAGTAAGCTGTGGTTATGTTGTAGAACAGTGAATGAGGAAATGGAGATTGTCTTGTGCACATTAGTAATTTGAACAAAAGCTGAAAGTGGGGGAAGATGAAGACCTGAGGCAGAGAGCCACACCTTGGGAGAATGTACAGCACCAGGTAGCATTAAAGGTCTGCAGTTTACCAAAGGGTCCAGATGACTGAGTGTAAATAGAAACACTGGAAGCCAAGAGAAGTGGAGAGTCCAGGCTACTGAATGCTTTTATTTTGGCTGCATAGCAAGCATATATAGGATGAGCGTGATTTTAAAAAGACAGTGATGTTACATGTCGATAAGGAGAGCATCCTATCATGCACACCATTTTCTTGGGGTTTTGAAATAAGTAGAGTCAGTAAAATGGGATTAGATAGGTCTAGAGACTCTGAGGTGGGGTTAGTCTTCTGGGTGGAGAGAAAAAAAAGAGAAGTTAGATTGGTAGAGAATAGTTAAATATGCTATATTCTGTTCAGAACAAATTTCCCAGGCTGGCATGGATTTTCCTTCTTTGTTTTTGGAAGAGCAATAAGTGTACATCATTCTTTTAACTTTGAACATTGTTTGTATCAGAATTGTTCTGACATTTACTTTCTGCTGTTACAGTGTAAGGTTCTGTTTCTTAATCCTAACCTATGTTCGATCTCATTAGTCAAGCGAAATGTTTAATCACTACATTTTATGATAGCCTAATCAAAAATCAAAAATTCTTTCCTCCTTCATCCTTAGTACCAAATTGCTTATTGCTTCCCTGTTCCATAGGCCACTTAGGATTGAGTTGATATGAGGAGTAACATTTGTTCTGTAAGATTATGGTTATTATTCATTGAATTTTTAGCAATATTTACATTCTCTTGTTCTCTTTTCTGACTCATATGTATGTGTGTGTTTTAACATTGTCTTTTTTCTTATGATTAAAAACTGTTAAGAACTTGAGTATAGCAGCTGGGGTAGTTTACAGATGATGATTGGTATAGGTATTTCTTTTTTTGTTGTTGTTGTCGAGACAGAGTCTTGCTCTGTCGCCCAGGCTGGAGTGCACTGGCACCATCTTGGCTCACTACAAGCTCCGCCTTCCGGGTTCATGCCACTCTCCTGCCTCAGCCTCCTGAGTAGCTGGGACTACAGGGTCCTGCCACCACACCCGGCTAATTTTTTGTATTTTTAGTAGAGACGGAGTTTCACCATGTTAGCCAGGATGGTCTCAATCTCCTGACCTCATGATCTTCCCGCCTCAGCCTCCCAAAGTGCTGGGATTACAGGCGTGAGCCACTGCACCCAGCCAGGTATTTCTTAATAGTAGTCTACTCTCTGGTAGATTTGTATTATAGTTCAGTTCTTAACTCTCAGATTTCTTCTAGTTCAAAAGTGACTTAATAGAAAATACCAATGGTAGACTCAATTAGAAGTTTCTGATGTTATAGATTTTATTCTACAGGACTACAGAAATGTTGTTTCATGGTCAGGCACAGTGACTCACACCTGTAATCACAGCACTTTGGGAGGCCAAGGTGGGCGGATCACTTGAGGTCAGGAGTTCAAGACCAGCCTGGCCAACATGGTTGAAACCCCATCTCTACTAAAAATACAAAAATTAACCATGTGTGGCGGTAGGCGCCTATAGTCCTAGCTACTAGGGAGACTGAGGCAGGAGAATTACTTGAACCCGGGAGGCAGGGTTTGCAGCGAGCTGAGATCACGCCACTGCAATCTAGCCTGGGCGACAGAGCAAGACTCGTCTCAAAAAAAAAAAAAAGGTTGTTTCATTACCTTTACTATTTCTAAATTCTGAAAGTGCACTACCCAGCTCCTTCTGAGCTTTAGGATATGTGACTCTCTGAGGTGCAGAGTCAGTCTCCTCAAGGGTGTTAAGTAAGACTAAGATCTGCTCTCTGCTCCCATCCTGTGCTACACACATCATACACCAGGCACATGCATATATACCTATGTCTTCTGATTCTCTTTTCCTAAAATTTTTTGTTTCACTCTTTGGAAATAGTATTTAAGACTTCTTTAATTTCTTTGGCATCATTTCCTTTCTGCATTCCCCCTGGAGACAAGTGCCTTGTTGGGGCCGACTCTTTCATATCCTGACCTGTCTCATTGCTTCTCTTAGCATCAGTCATTGAAATACTTTGCTTTTGAAGGTGTGGTCTTTCTCTTTAGCCAAAGAGAGTCTCAGCGCCAAACCTTTAAAGACAGGGCCCATTGTTTTAATAATATTTGTATTTTCCTTTCCTATCTTATAAATGAATTAAAAGACTGGAAAATTATTGGGTTTGACAACTTTAGTTAAGGCACTAAATGTGACAACTTTCCCTTAAAATTGATGCTTGAGTCTTCAGTGAGATACAATTAGCTTTCCCTGCACAGATGACTTCTTCAGCAGATTGTTCCTTTTCCCTCTTTTCACCCACCCATGTATCATATTTCTTCACTAATTTAAAATATGGGTGAGCTGCAGGATGCCTGTACCTATGTTAACTTCTGAAACAAATACGTTAAGTTCCAATTTTAGCCTTAAATATTTTCGACTGTTTTCTTCTTTATATGAGTGTTCATACAGAATTTTAACATGAGAATAATGATGGCTGATTTTTTTTAAACTCTGTAAAGGTTTAAACCAAAGACTCCACATAACTTAAGCCCTTACTACCTTCAAAATCCTACTGTAAACAGGGTATTTTAAAGGCTTACTAAATGCAAGGCTTTTTCTCTTGTCATAGGCAATATAATTATTTTTATTTTATTTTATTGTATTTTTTTGAGATGAAGTCTCGCTCTATAGCCCAGGCTGGAGTGCAGTGGCGCGATCTTGGCTCACTGCAAGCTCCGCCTCCCGGGTTCACACCATTCTTCTGCCTCAGCCTCTCGAGTAGCTGGGACTACAGGCGCCTGCCACCACGCCCGGCTATTTTTTTTGTATTTTTAGTAGAGACGGGGTTTCACTGTGTTAGCGGGGATGGTCTCGATCTCCTGACCTCGTGATCTACCCACCTCGGCCTCCCAAAGTGCTGGGATTACAGGCGTGAACCACTGCGCCTGACCATAATTAATTTTAATAGCTTTTTTCTTTTGAAAATTAGTTTTATTAATTGGTTCTTACTAGGTCAATCTTCGTTTTATCAGCTTTCCTGTGGGAACAATAAAGTTAATGAAGTTAATGATGCGGGGAGCACAGGTTAAGGCCAGTTGTTACTTTGGCACAAACACCTGTGAGTAGTTTTCTAAGACTAGTTTTGAACTGGTCATGCTGAAGGCCAGCCTACTTCCTGCTGTAATTTTTCTGCCTTCTGATGTTTTTCTCAAAAAATGGCCAGATTCCAGGTGTGACTAATGGTTGGTGTAAACTAGGCATGAGAAGGTTTGATTACACCTCAATTGTATGATTCTATCCTGATGGTATAGGTTTGCAGTGAGTCTTAAACCACATAGCACTGACTCATAGCGAGTGCTCACTAAATGTTAGCTTTCATTATTTATTATAGACTGTTCAGACAAGGTTATGAAGAATTGTCTTAGTTTGCACTGACTAAACCTAATCTCTCACGTTAATAACGTTGCTAAACAACCTACATAGCAGAGACACTGTGCTCCTACTATTTCATATGCTTTAGATACCTGGACGACACTGTTTAGACTACCTCATTGAAAGACCCCGAAGAAGTGACATGATGATGTTACAGTAATACAAACAGAATCTTTCTTTCTTTTTGTTTATTTTTTTATTTTTTTGCAATGGAGTCTCGCTCTTTTACCCAGGCTGGAGTGCAATGGCACAATCTCGGGTCACTGCAACCTCTGTCTCCCAGGTTCATGCAATTCTTCTGCCTCAGCCTCCCAAGTAGCTGGGATTACAGGCACACACCACCACACCTGGCTGATTTTTGTATTTTTAATAGAAATGGGGTTTCACTAGGCCAGGCTGGTCTCAAACTCCTGACTTCAAGTGATCCACCTGCCTTGGCCTCTCAAAGTGCTGTGATTACAGGCGTGAGCCACTGCGCCAGGCCCAGAATCTTTTCAAATAAGTTTTAGATATTGGTTGTTATTGTAAAGTTTCAAAATTGTGAAGTGGCTTTATTATTTTATCCACTTACCCTGCATCAAGCCACATAGAGATTGAGCAGAGAAGGACTGAGGACACTTAGTGTATATATCTCTGGACTACATATAAAAGTTGCTTTTCTTAGGCTGGGTGCGGTGGCTCACACCTGTAATCCCAGCAGTTTGGGAGGCTGAGGCAGGTAGATCACGAGGTCAGGAAATCAAGACCATCCTGGCCAACATGGTAAAACCCTGTCTAAAAATTAGCTGGGCGTGGTGGCATGCGCCTGTAGTCCCAGCTGCTTGGGAAGCTGAGGCAGGAGAATCACTTGAACCCAGGAGGCAGAGGTTGCAGTGAGCTGAGATAGCGCCACTGCACTCCAGCCTGGCAACAGAGCGAGACCCCGTCTCAAAAACTAAAAAAAAGCTGAACACAATGGCTCACACCTGTAATCCCAGCAATTTGGGAGGCCGAGGCAGGTGGATCACCTGGGTCGGGAGTTTGAGACCAGCCTGGCCAACATGGTAAAACCCCATCTCTACTAAAAATATAAAAATTAGCCTGGTGTGGTGTTGCACGCCTGTAGTCCCAGCTATTTGGGAGGCTGAGGCAGAAGAATGGTTTGAGCCTGGGAGGCGGAGGTTGCAGTGAGCTGAGATTACACCTTTGTATTCCAGCCTGGACAGTAGAGCCAGACCCTGTCTCAAAAAAATAAAACTAAATTAATGTAATACAGCTACTATGAACACATAAAAACTGTAAAAAAATTTTTTAATTATTAAAAAAAGTAATACTGCTACTGTTTTGCTTATGTAAATTGTGGGCTAGATTAGGAAATAAAACTATCATTTTTAACACTTTCCTGGGGGGAAATATTATTCGAATTTCATAACAATTAACTTGATGACCTTTTAGAATATATATGTAGACCATTGTGATGTTGGGGCTGCCTGTTGTAAATAGGATTTTTGTGAGCTTGATTGTACAAAGTTCAAATTTGCAAACATCTTACTGAGTTTACTGTTTCCTTATGGGTGTTAGGCCTACTGTAGAAGTCAGAAAAAATCTATTTTGTTACTTGCTTTGTGAAACTCATGATGTGACATGGATTCAATTTCTAAAAAGTTTAATTGCCTTTAAAATTAGTATGTCAAAAAGTTTATTTATTTATTTGTTTTAATTTGAAACAGAGTCTCTCTCTCTCTATCGCCCAGACTGGAGTTCGGTAGCATGATCTCGGCTCACTGCAGCCACTCCCCAGCCTGGGTTTAAACGATTCTCCTGCCTCAGCCTCCTGAGTAGCTGGGATTACAGAGGCCCACCACCACACCCAACTGATTTTTTTTTTTTTTTGAGATGGAGTCTCTCTCTGTCGCCCAGGCTGGTATGCAGTGTCGATGGAGTCTCGCTCTGTTGCCCTGGCTGGTATGCAGTGTCCGGATCTCAGCTCACTGCAAGCTCCACCTCCCAGGTTTACGCCATTCTCCTGCCTCAGCCTCCCGAGTAGCTGGGACTACAGGCGCCCACCACCACGCCCGGCTAGTTTTTTGTATTTTTTTAGTAGAGACAGGATTTCACCATGTTAGCCAGAATGGTCTCGATCTCCTGACCTCGTGATCCGCCCGTCTCGGCCTCCCAAAGTGCTGGGATTACAGGCTTGAGCCACCACGCCCGGCCAATTTTTGTATTTTTAGTAGAGTGGGTTTTCTCCATGTTGGCCAGGCTGGTCTCAAATTCCTGGCCTCAAGCAATCCACCCGCCTCAGCCTCCCAAAATGCTGGGATTACAGGTGTGGGCCACCACACCTGGCCTCGAGTTAATAATTTATAATCCCAGCACTTTGGGAGGCCAAAGCAGGCGGATTGCCTAAGCTCAGGAGTTCCAGACCAGCCTGGGCCATGACGAAACCCCGTCTCTACAAAAGAAAAAACCATTTTGTTAATTTATAATGAGAAAATAAATTTACATTTCCTTCTTAGGTCTCTGGAGGATCCGGTTTTTTGCTACAAAGCATCTGTCCACACCCTCTTACCATGCTTGTGTGCCTTAAAGACCTAGCTTGGCCTGTCAGCAGTGTGCTTCATTGGGAATCGATGCAGCACACTCCTGCCTGCAAGCTGACTAAAAGCCTTTTCCTTCTCCAAAGACTTTGGGACCATTTGTATTTACCAGGGAAAGGGTCAAACCACTCCTGCCTCTTCTTCCCCTGCTTTTCTTGGCACATCTACTGAAACTAGTTACTAATTTGGGCAAAAAAAATAGTCAACAGCTGGAGGTAGAGTGTATTGACCCTAGACTCACCCTGAAAGATAAGGGCATATGAGATAGTTGTATTTAGCTGTATCTTGCTAGAAAAATACATTTGTGTACGTTCATGTGTACGTTGTCTGTACACATGTACAAGAAACAACCGAGCATTTCTTTAAAAACCTTAGTCAGTTAGAACTGTCTCTGTTGCAGGTGACAGAAAACCCAGTCTAAACAGGCTTAAATATAAAAGGGCTGTTAGTTCATATAACTAAAAATAAAGTCCAGGGCTAGAGTTAGGATCCATCTGCTTCTGCCTCCTTGGTGGTAGTTCCATGATTGGGCTCAGCACCGTCAGACATAGCTTTTTCCCGCACACAGCTGTGCTCAAGCGGAAGCCCTCAGGTTGTCTCCTTGATCTGTGTGGGACCTAGAGTTGCTTCCACCAAAACAAAATGTGAATATTGTTGCTACAGGAAAAGAATGGATACTGAGTGGCAGAAATGTGAAACTGAATAAATACGAAACTGAATAAATGTCTTTATAAGACATTTGTTTCCAGTTCTTCTCAGACTGTATAAATTCTCCCAAGTCAGAGGGCGGAATTCTCAAACAAAAATGTAGGGACAGAACCAGGCACAGTGGCTTAGAAGGCCTATAATCCCAGCACTTTGGGAGGCCGAGGGAGAAGGATCACTTGAACCCAGGAGTTCAAGACCAGCCTAGGCATCATAGTGAGACACCATCTCTACAAAAAACTTAAAAATTAGCCAGACATAGTGGCACACTCCTGTGGCTGAGATAGGAGGATCGCTTGACCCCAGGAGGTTGAGGCTGCAGCAAGCTGTGATAGTGCCACTGCACTCTAGCCTGGGTGAATAGAGCAAGACCCTGTCTCCAAAAATAAAAATTTAAATAAAAATGTTTTAATTCAGGGACAAGCAGTTCTTCTTCATTTTAAAGACCTTTCTCCCTCATGTTGGGGCTATCAGAATTCCAGTTGCTAATTGATTAATCTTCTGTGTTAGGAGAACGTTTATTGAATACCTGCCCTGCCAGGCTTTCTGCTTACACTGGTGGGGGGCACATTGACAAGATTTCGGGCTGTGTTTTCAGGGACTTCAGCAGAGAAGAGTCACTAGGATACAATGTGGCATGCATGAACTAAAAACAGAAGTGATTTAACTCTCAGAGGGAAAGTAGATCAGATAAGACTTCATGGAGATGATGACCTCTAGTTCATTTTTGAAGACTGAATAAAAAAATCACAACCCTCCATACCGAGAGAATAACTCCTGCAAACATTTTCTGACCAGCGGACCACATATCATCAGGAAGGCCAGAAAGTTGAGTTCCAGGAGGGAATGATAGAAGGCAAAGCCTAGAGAAATGACAGGGGCCAGACTTCAGGGGCCTGGGGATGTTTACTTGCATTCCGAGTCGAGGAGACTGAACTTTATACCAAAGACTTGGTGTTCTGTAGAAATATGAGCAGATGAGTGACAAGGTCTGGTTTATATGTTAAGAAGTTCTCAGCTGTAAGGTGAATAGATTGGAGGTGTTGAGGCAAAGGCAGGCGGCCCAGTGAAGACAAGGAGTGAGGCTCTATACTGTGGCCTTGGTGGTAGATATGGAGCAGATGGGCCACCTGAAGGGCTACTAGGAAGTTGACACCAACAAGATGTGGTTAGTCTGGGTATGGGGAGTGAGGGAAAGGAAGAACTTGACAGTTGCCAGGTTTCAATCCCTCCAAAGGATTTCTGCAGAAAGACATTGGAAGAGCTGTATTCCTACTTACCCTTAAAGGAAAGAAACTGCCCTTGAATTCCAAGGACATGATTACTGAGCTGGAATTCCAAATAATGTGTCCCAGTGAGACTCCTGTCGATAGTTTTGTCTGGTAACTATGTGTGTTAGGTGGAACTGCAGACTTCCAGCCACTCCGTCTTACCGTATCTGTAAACAGTTAATTTGCTCTGATGAATTTGCCCATCTTGGAGAAGGGGGCTCTGCTGACTGTTTTTTATCTAGGAGTAAATGTCCTTTGAGTAGGAAGGTTCTAGACTATATTGTTAAAACAGCATTGGAAGGCTGGGCGTGGTGGCTCACGCCTGTAATCCCAAGACTTTGGGAGGCCAAGGCAGGTGTATCGTTTGAGCCCAGGAGTTCAAGACCAGCCTGGGCAACATGGCAAAACTGTGTCTACTAAAAATACAAAATTAGCCAGGCACGGTGGAGTGCGCCTGTATTCCCAGCCGCTTAGGAGGCTGAGGTGGGAGAACCACCTGAGCCCAGGAAGTTGAGGCTGCAGTGAGCCATGATCGTACCACTGCGCTGCAGCTAGGTGACAGCAAAAAAACCCTGTCTCAAAAAAACACCAAACAACATAGGATACTCTGTTATATAAAAGCTAGTTCCTATACCTATAGTCTTATTAATTCGTTTAAAATACATCAGTGTGGACCGGGTGTGGTGGCTCATGCCTGTAATCCCAACACTTCAGAAGGCCAAGGCAGGAGGATCGCTTGAAGCCATGAATTTAAGACCAGCCTGGGCAATATAGCGAGACCCTGTCTCTCCAAAAAAAAAAAAAAAAAAAAGGTAAATAAAAAATAAAATATGTGTGTTTTGGGAACAGATTGAGAGCATAGCATGCTCATATTATATATTCATTTTACCACTTAGATTTGAATTGAGGCATCTCTTAGAATAGGTTTTATTTTGTGCATACCGTCAGAGGACATTGTCCCTCTCATAGAAACAGATATTCAAACATGTGATCTGCTATTTTCTTTTAAGGTAATACATTTTTATGATTACTGTTTGAAAAAAAAAAAAAGCAACTATAGGTTAGCAGTTGCTCCAGCATCTCCAAAACAAGCTTAGGAGATTTTTATTCTTTACCAAAAATGCGATGGCTTGGGAGGAAGGTGTATGCATTACACACAGGTTGCTCTGTGGTCACTGCTCCTTCATACTGTGTTTCTGCCTCTGCCTGAACCCAAACCCCTCCCAGCCTGACAGAAATGTTCGCTTACGCAGCTAGCCCTGCCTCAGTTTGTACATCTACCTGTCGGCTGAGACATCAGAAGCCGATGTCCATGTCAGCCTCTGGGCACCCCAAGATGATGTTACCTCCAATAGACAGTGAAGGAGATAACTTCAAAGCTATGTAAGAAAAACGCACATTCTTTGTGAAACTAATGTGTACCCACTGCTTCTTAATTTTGTGCTGTGGATTTTATAGTCTGAGATTTTGTTACAGTTGTCCACAAGGTGTCCTTCCTCCATGTGATTTTAGTTAAGCACATCTTGTGTCATGATGTCCTCAGTTGTGTGTGTGTGTCTTCGTGCCTTTACATACTACAAAGTGTATAAGAAGTTCCTGCTCCTCCCAAGTTGCTTTCAGCATGTGGAATTTTATACGTATACCATTTGTGTACTTCCAAAACTTTTTAGTTGCCTGTTCTTCAGTTACACCTGCATATCCTTTCTTTCTTTCATATTGGCACAGTTCTCTGTATGTAAGCAATTTGAGAGGGAAGCAAAGGGGAGAAGTTTGAGTTAGCTGTTCTCTGTCCTAGAATTTCCCTGCATTAATCTTGTCCTTGAAAATATATATAATACTGGTCCCTTAAACTCCATGAGGCTTTGTCTCATTATGTATTGTTCTTTTGGTACCCTTTCCCACTTAACTTTTGCTCCTAAGTCCTATAAAATACCCCTTGAATCTGGATTTATTATACCCAATTTTCTCCACTGTGTATAAAAGGTATATTGTGATTGTAAATTTTTGTATATCATGTTTTGAGAGCTTCTTACTTTCTGATCTCATAGCACTATCCCTGATCAGAGAACTCCAGTCGCTTCAACACACAGTATTAGCAGTGCAGCCACCCCGGATCGAATCCGCTTCCCAAGAGGCACTGCCAGTCGTAGCACTTTCCACGGCCAGCCCCGGGAACGGCGAACCGCGACATACAATGGCCCTCCTGCCTCTCCCAGCCTGTCCCATGAAGCCACACCGTTGTCCCAGACTCGAAGCCGAGGCTCCACTAATCTCTTTAGTAAATTAACTTCAAAACTCACAAGGAGGTAAGTGCTAGGTGCTGGTTGTTTTGGAGTGAACCCGTCGAGCAAAAGGAAAGATGTCTTTTCTGTGTGAAGTCACTGCTGCCTCGATGCTTTTCAGTCTGCCTTCAACTCATGGTTTTCTGGTTTTATGTATATCTAACTTTATACTTTAAAACCTTGAAAGTAGAAATTGTAGAGCTCAGAGTCTTCATAACACTGAAAGTTAACTAGCGTTTAGGAGGTTTTTGTTACTGTTCTTTGATTATTGTTCCTTTTGCTCACATGTCTGTCTGCATGGCATGTTCGTTGTAGTTAAGCAGGCAGACCTCGAGTTCTGGTGTGGGTGGGGGGCTGGTACTCTGTAATAACCAGCAGGAAAGACCATGCATGTCTTTCATAATCATCTCCAGCCGTGGGGGAAAGAGACAGCTCCTCTTTTCTCAATTGTTGTTAAGGGGCAGTAAATTTCTTAGAGTCCAAATCTTGAAAGTTTCTCTGTGTCTTAGTAATTTATATTGAGAGTAAGGTAATGTCCTTAAATAGTATAGTTTTGGAGATAAAATCTCTGGTTTATTATCAAAAAAAAAGTTAGTAGTAGTAGTAGTAGTAGTAAGTAGTAGTAGTAGTAGTAGTAGTAGTAGTAGTAGTAGTAGCAGCAGTAGCAGTAGCAGTAGCAGTAGTAGTAGTAGTAGTAGCAGCAGCAGCAGCAGCAGCAGCAGCAGCAGCAGCAGCAGCAGCTGGTGGTCCTGGAAATTTTTAAAATGTTCCATGTGTCTAGAAGGCTAGCATTTGGGGCCTCAGTAAACTCTCAAAGGTCCTTTGAGATAACTTCATTTCCATAACTTTGTTACCTATTACAAAAGCCTAGAAATATTGGCTGCTTCAAGAAGAAAAAGAAAGGATACCACTTTGAACCATAAACAAATAGTGAAAAAGTACCTTTCCAAGAAGGAATCCAGGAAACCCAAGAGCCCCTGCAGTTTCAGGACATCCTAGGAGAAATTTTTTCAAATTAAGTCTAGTTGTGGATCAGTCTGTCTGTGGTATCCTGCAGGTTTGCCTGGGACAGACCCTCTTGTTTGTCATCTGTAGCTTACAGGACAGCAGTGGGAGTCCTTGCCAGGTGTGAAATGATCAGTGCCCTCCATTTCACTCCATCTCCATTATTTAAACTAAGCTAAATGTAATTTTATATTCAATCATCTGAAACTTCGGTGAGTCACTTATTATTAGGACATGGAATAGATTAGGTAGTATTCCTTTTTTTTTTTTTTTTTTTTTTTTGAGATGGAGTCTCACTGTCACCAAGGCTGGAGTGCAGTGGTGCAATCTTGGCTGACTTCAACCTCCGCCTAGATTAGGGAGGATTTCTGAATCCAGTAGCATTAACTAGAAGTCAGGTGGGTCAGAAGTCAGAAGGTTTCTTCTTTTTCTTCTTTTTTTTTTTTTTTTGGTATTTTTAGTAGAGACAGGGTTTCGCTGTGTTGGTCAGGCTGGTCTCGAACTCCTGACTTCGTGATCCACCTGCCTCGGCCTCCAAAATGCTGGGATTACAGGCGTGAGCCACCACACCCAGCCCAGAAGGTTTCTGTTTATCCTCTTACTCACTTCTTAGCCCCTTTATTAAGCCACCTCACTTTAGACTGAGCAAAACAGAATGAGCCAAAGAGCTTTGCCAGGTGTGGGGCACCCATTCATGACCAGCAGGAAGAGAGACGGTGAGTTCATTCTGAGAAGAGTCTGTTGACTCCCAGAATAAATCATTCCTTCCTGGTCAGCCACAGTAGCTCACGCTTGTAATCCCAGCGCTTTGGGAGGCCGAGGTGGGTAGATCTCCCGAGGTCAGGAGTTAGAGACCAGCCTGACCAATATGGTAAAACCCTGTCTCTACTAAAAATACAAAAATTAGCCAGGCATGGTGGCGGGCACCTGGAGTCCCAGCTACCCAGGAGGCTGAGACAGGAGAATTGCTTGAACCCGGGAGGCAGAGGTTGCAGTGAGCCGAGATCATACCACTGTACTCCAGCCTGAGTGATAAAGCAAGACTCCGCCTCAAAAAAAAAAAAAAAAATGAGTTTATTTGTCTTCTTCATACTCTTTTTCAGTCATTTGAAGACTAGTATTGGGCTAGGCCGGGTGGTTCATGCCTGTAGTCTCAGCACGTTGGGAGGCCAAGGCGGGCGGATCACCTGGGGTCAGGAGTTTGAGACAGGCCTGACCAACATGGCAAAACCCCATCTCTACTAAAAATACAAAAATTAGCCAGGGGTGGTGGCACGTGTGTCTGTAGTCACAGCTACTCTGGAGGCTGAGGCAGGAGAATCGCTTGAACCTGGGAGGTGGAGGTTGCATTGAGCCAAGATCACACCACTGCCCTCCAGCCTGGGTGACGACAGAGTGAGACTCCGTCTCAAAAAAAAAAAAAAAGACTAGCATTGATTGGCTGGGCTGGGCACAGTGGTTCATGCCTGTAATCCCAGCATTTTGGGAGGCCGAGGCAGGTGGATCACCTGAGGTTGGGAGTTTGAGACCATCCTAGCCAACATGGAGAAACCCAGTCTCTACTGAAAATACAAAATAAGTATGTATATGGGCATGGTGGCACATGCCTATAATCCCAGGGAGACTGAGGCAGGAGAACAGGAGAATCGCTTGAACCTGGGAGGCAGAGGTTGGGGTGAGCCAAGATCACGCCATAGCACTCCAGCCCAGGCAACAACAGTGAAACTCTTTGTCTCCAAAAAAAAAAAAAGACTAGCATTGATTTTATTACATGTATATAACAGAAAAAAGGAAACAAGATTATCATTGATAAAAGTATCAGCTACCTCTTTTTTTTTTTTTCCACGGAGTCTCACTTTATCGCCCAGGCTGGAGTGCAGTGGCGTGATCTCAGCTCACTGCAACTTCTGCTTTCCAGGTTCAAGTGATTCTTGTGCCTCAGCCTACCAAGCCGAGTGGCTGGGACTACAGGTGTCCACCATCACGCCCAACTAATTTTTGTATTTTTAGAGACCCGGTTTTATCATGTTGGCTAGGCTGGTCTTGAACTGCTGACCTCAGTGATCCATCGTGCCCAGTCAAAGCTACCATTATTTGAATGCTTATTATATGCAAAGGTAGATGTCTGTATACATAGATACAGTCATATTCATTTTATACATATGTATGTACATTATATATATGCATATTTTATGTATGAGTATCATACATACACACATTTATGTATGTGAAATGAGTATATTTATTATACACATGTACAAGTGTGCACACACACACACTCATTTAATTTAATCTCCATAGTCCACCCCATTTTATAAAAGAAACTGAAGGTGAAGTTCGGAGAGATTAAGGCACATATTTTTTAAAGTATCAGGGCCTGGTGCAGTGGCTCACGCCTGTAATCCCAGCACTTTGGCAGGCCAAGGCAGGTAGATCACTCAAGGTCAGGAGCTCAAGACCAGCCTGGCCAACATGGTGAAACCCCCTTTCTACTAAAAATACAAAAATTAGCCTGATGTTGTGGCGCACACTTGTAATTCCAGCTATTTGGGAGGGTGAGGCAAGAGGATGGCTTGAACCCAGGAGGCATAGGTTGCAGAGAGCCAAGATCACACCATTGCACTCCAGCCTGGGTGACAGAGTGACACTCCATCTCAAAAAAAAAAAAAAAGAAGAAAGTATCGGGCTGAGCCAGGTCTATCTGACCAGACTCTGCCCTTTTACCCACTGCACTGTGCTCCTTAGAAAAAACAGTTGCAGGCGTGACAGTTGCATTACACTTATTTCGTATATTTGAATTAAAATTGGAGACTCAAGCTTGTTGTTTAAAAAAATTCTAGTGTTCATCTGATTTACAATTTCCAGGCTATTTCCGCCCCCAAATTTTTGCTGAAAGATAATCTTTTATCCTATCTTGTTAAAGTTTATTAACTGAGGTCTGTTGTCTCCCTTAGTGCTATACTTAATCAGCTGTTGACAGTTTGTTCTTAAAAACAATCAAAATCCTTGCTAGAGTGGTTGAAAGTTCTTATCCTCCTTTAGCAATGATTGCTAGGATTAAAATTGCATTGCCTGAAAGACTGAGGTGTTTGCACTTAGATGCTGCAAGGGAGACCTGGTGTGGCCGGGTCTGGAGAGGGCTGGAGTCAGGAAGCCTGCAGTCTGCTTGGAGAGTACATGGCTTTGGAGAGCTGTGGGCCATTTGTAGTCAGGAGCAAAATTCTCTCCCCTTGGGATCAGGCTTGGCCTTGCTCAGAGACTTCAGAGTCACCCATACCCTGCAGGCAGAACAGCCAGGCAGACACAAGTGCCTCTGCCCTCAGGTTGATCCATGTTGCCATGGGCGATGTGAAGACCTCCTCCTGCAGCTTCCTCCTTCCTCTTTATACCTCAGGGGATTGTAGGAGGAAAGGTTAAGAAAAGCGCTCATATAGTAATTGACCAGTAACCCTGATTTTTCCTAGTGGAAGATTAGGAAATGGCCAGGCACCATGGCTCATGCCTATAATCCCAGCACTTTGAGAGGCTGTGCCAGGTGGATCACTTGAGCCCAGGAGTTCAAGACCAGCCTAGGCAACATAATGAGACCCCATCTCTACTTTTTTTTTTTTTTTTTTTTTTTTGAGATGGAGTCTCGCTCTGTTGCCCAGGCTGGAGTGCAGTGGCAAGATCTCGGCTCACTGCAGTGTCCGCCTCCTGGGTTAAGGTGATTATCCTGCCTCAGCCTCCCAAGTAGCTGGGACTACAGGTGCATGCCACTATGCCCAGCTAATTTCTGTATTTTTAGTATAGACAGGGTTTCACCACGTTGGCCAGGCTGGTCACAAACTCCTGACCTCGAGTGATCTGCCTGCCTCGGCCTCCCAAAGTGCTGGAATTACCTGCATGAGTCACCACACCCGGCCTTTTATTTTTTTAATAAAAAGGAAAAAAAAATTGGGAAATGGGCCAGGCACGGTGCATAGCTCATGCCTGTAATCTTAGCACTTTGGGGGAAAGTGAGGCAGGAGGATCATTTGAGGCCAGGAGTTCAAGACTGACCTGGGCAACATAATGAGATCCCCATCTCTACAAAAACATTTTTTAATTAGCCAGGAGTGGTGGCACATGCCTGTAGTCCCAGCTACTTGAGAGGCTGAGGCAGGAGGATTGCTCGAACCCAGGAGTTTGAGGTTACAGTGAGCTATGATCACACCATTGTGCTCCAGCCTGGGTGACTGCGCAAGACCTTATCTCTAAATAAATAAATAAATATTTTAAAATAAAAGAAAATTAGGAAATAAAAAATATATCTTAAAGACCTTTTAATCGTTTTCAACTAAAATATTTTGGATAATACTGCCTTATATTTAGGCAGTATATATTAAAGATTTTCACATGCATGATTGTACTGTTGATGACCCTGCTGTATACCACTGATCTGATTATGAAGTGGTTGGCAGTTATTTGTAGTAGGTAGACTTTTTTTTTTTTTTTGATACGGAATCTCGCTTTGTTGCCCAGGCTGGAGTGCAATGGCACGATCTCAGCTCACTGCAACCTCCGCCTCCCGGATTCACGCCATTCTCCTGCCTCAGCCTCCTGAGTAGCTGGGACTACAGGCGCCCGCCACCACGCCCGGCTAATTTTTTTTTATATGTTTAATAGAGACGGGATTTCACCCCGTTAGCCAGGATGGTCTCGATCTCCTGACCTCGTGATCCACCCACCTCGGCCTCCCAAAGTGCTGGGATTACAGGTCTGAGCCAGCGCGCCCGGCCAGACTTTTTTTTTAATTGGTAAATTAATACCTGAAGCAATGCCAAAGTTATCCCAACCAAGGATTTCATTAATTCAGTCAGCAGATATAGATGAGTGCCTGCTATGTCCAGTTACAGAACTGGGTTTTACAAATAGAAATTAGCAAACTCAGCCTATTTTTACCCAGGGAAGCTGATCGCATTGATCATAAAAACGTCATTCGTAGTTTGAAAAATATTTTGTCAGATTATTTTCAGCACATCCTGAACATCTCCTTAAATTTTTTTAATGACCAGAGCTACCCCTTTTAAATAGAATTCTTCCTGTTTATTACATAAAAGTAAAATTCATACTGTTTTTTACCACTTAGTTTTTATTCATTTTGAGATCTAAGACTGAAAAGTCTACTTTAGTTTAAATCCCAATCACCTATTTTTTTCTTAAAACGTGATTTATGTCATACCACTGTAGCAAATAATGTGTTAATGTTTGTTTCATCTTCCTAAAAGAAGTAATGATTTTTTCTTAGTGGTTAAATATTTTATAATGAAGTTTTTAATGTTTATGTATAAGAAGGCAAGATTTTTTGTTCATAAGGTATTCTGAAGAAAATTGAAAAATGTTTTATTACTAGTATATTGCAAATTACTTGTCACTTCTTTAACATAAGACATAAATTTTATCTTAGAAAGTGTATCTGGCCAGTGCAGTGGCTCACGCCTGTAATCCCAGCACTCTGGGAGGCTGAGGTGGGCGGATCACTTGAGGCCAGGAGTTCGAGACCAGACTGACCAACATGGCAAAACCCCGTCTCTACTGAAAATATAGAAATTAACTGGGCGTGTTGGCATGCGCTTGTGATTCCAGCTACTCAGGAGACTGAGGCACAATAATTGCTTGAACCCAGGAGGCATAGGTTGCATTGAGCCGAGATTGCACCACTGCACTGTGACAGAGCGAGACTCTATCTTTAAAAAAAAAAAACAGTGTATCCATCTGAAGAGCTTTTAATTACAGCTAATGTCAATCTTTACTGCTAAACCTTTTCTCACTTTTTTTGATATATTAAAAGATCACATACTCATTTAATTACTTGTAATAATTTTACTTTTTCAACAAATGTCAGCATTTCTTTGTTGATTGGCCAGAGAAGGAACCCTGCTTTGTTTTTTTCTTTCTCTCTGTAATTGATTAGATTTTCTGTTTAATTTGTACGAGTTATTTTTGTTAATTTTTTTTTTTTTTTTTTTACTTAATTTCTTTTAGAAACATGTCATTCAGGTTTATCAAAAGGTAGGATTTATATATACACATTTATTTTTCAATCCTCACTCCCAAATGGCTCCTGCAATTAACATTAGGTTTGGCTTTCTGGCCCTGTTTTTTCCTTATAAACTAAACTTTCTGCTGAGAACTAAATACTTAATTCCTTGAAAGGAAACTGAAAAGAAATAGATTAACTCTGTCAGGCATTTTAAAGGGCACCCATGCAACAAAAGGCTGATGCATGCTCTGTGTATTTTCTTTCTTTGGTAGAATTATTTAGCATCCAAATAATTCTGTCTTCATACTAATAACACTTAGCATGCTCCTTTTGGAAGAATGAGATGCTCAGTAATGTTAATGTACAATTAATGATTATCCACAGGCATGCAAAAGGTAAGTGGTAATTGTGTTATTTTTATTTCACTGAGGATTGAATTAGCAAAAGGCTTTAAAGTGACAGGAAAATTAGCTAATACAGAAAATAATCGTAAAATTCAAACCTGCAGCCTCATTTGATTTGGCTTTTTTAGAAATTAAAATGTGAACAGCTGCGTAGCAGCAATGTTTTAATTTTTTCAGAGTTGAAAGCCACTTTCCAGCAACCACTGACGAAAGAGTCTCTCATTATTTTTACTTAAAGCACTGCAGTAAGTGGTGTTCTGATTTTATTAATATTTTTTAGGCCAGGCGTGGTGGCTTATGCCTGTACTCCCAGCACTTTGGGAGGCATAGGCAGGCAGATCACTTGAGCCCAGGAGTTCAAGGCCATCCTAGACAATATGGCAAAACCCTGCCTCTACAAATAATACAAAAATTAGCCGGACGTGGTGGCACACATCTGTGGTCCCAGCTACTCAAGAGGCTGAGGCAGGAGGATCACCTGAGCCCTGGGAGGTCAAGGTTGCAGTGAGCCATGATCATGCCACTGTGCTCCAGCCTAGGGGAGTGAGACCCTGCCTCAAAAAAAAAAATTTTTTTTTGATGGTAATAATCAAGAGACCAAAAATGTTGCTTTCTTAATGCACACATGAGGCAGGAAATCTTTCATGAAGGGCTACGCTGTACCTGTGCCTCTCAAGTCACCAGAAGGCCAAGCTGCGGGTCAAAACTGTGGGAAAAGCACTTTCTTCCTGTTGGTGGTTCCATTCTATTATTATTTTTTTAATTGAACTTCCCACTTGTCTGATTTTTCCTTGGACAGAACAGGTAATAACTGAATGTAGAATCCAGCTGATAGCCTCATTGGCTTTTAATTGGAAACCCATTATACTATGGGGAGCAGTTAGAAAGTGAGAATAACCCCATTCTGAGGCCGAGCATTCTCTGGGTGAAGAGCCAGCAGGAGTGCCTGCTGTGCATGTGTGGTGTGCAGTGTGCAGCAGTGTGTCCTGTGTGTGGCAGTGTGGCGTGCGATGTGTGTGATGTATGCAGTGTGCAGCCTGGAACTGGCCCCTGTGCACACCCCTGCAGCCTTGTGGAAGAAGGTAGCGCTGGCTCAGTCAAATGAGAGGAAGAGTTTTCATAAGCCCTGCTGGTGACTAAAACGTGTTTTGGCTTTATTTTATGGTGTTGGTATGGGTGGTCATGTACTGGCATGTAAGATTTCTTTTCTCTTTCCCTCTTCTCTCTGCTTCTCCATTCTGTTCATTGAGACTTCCAACTGAATATGAGAGGAACGGGAGATATGAGGGCTCAAGGTGAGGGAAATGATTTTTACTTAAAATTTTTTCCAGATGTTTACTTCATTTCTGTGGCAGAGGCAACACTATCTTCTGAATGTTCCCTGCTGTATTCCTGCTGTCTCCGTAGGAGTTAGAGGTTCGCATCAGGTAGAGAGGGTGGCCACAGGGGGGCGCCAGCCTGCCATGAGCACCGTCCAGATCTAGTTTGGCCTCTGCTCTATATCTGTGTTTGTGTTAAAAGCATGGCAATGCCTTCAGCCTTCCTGCCTGGGCGTTAACAGCCTTTGGAGGTCTGGGTTTGGGTAGCAGTGCTCAGAGAAATAAGCCCTCAGGTCACCACTGACTCCTCACATAGTTCTCTTCACAAGGAATAAAAGCAAAGTACTTAATAGAATGTCCATATTTCAAACTAGTTATGTTTTCTTCTAAGAATGGTGATTATATAATTGAGTGTTTTGCTTTTCTTTTTTTTTCTAAGACAGGGTCTCGTTTTGTCACCCAGGCTGGAGTGTAGTGGCACAATCACAGCTTGGGCTCCCGGGCTTATGCAGTCCTCCCACTTCAGCCTCCTGAGTGTCTGGAACCACAGGCGCTGCCACCATGCTGGCTAATTTTTGTATTTTTTTGTAGAGAGGGGGTCTCGCCATGTTGGCCAGGCTGGTCTCAAACTCCTAGGCTCAGGTGAACCTCCCACCTTGACCTTCCAAAGTGCTGGGATGACAGACATGAGCTGCTGCGCCTGGCCTTGCTTTTCCATTTTGTGTAGTTATCATTGCATGGATTTGTGGGGGGGGGGGGGGGGCAGTCACCAGGTAATCTTAGGACTCTGTGTCCCTAGTTCTAGATCTCTTCCACTTGTGCCCTTTTTTATGCCAATCACCAGCAGGCTATTTCAGGTCCTCGTTCACCATTTGTCCTTTAGGTCTTTTTAAAAGCCCACTTCTGGTCATATGACCTTTCTGAATTAAAACTTTCAGTGACCTCCACTATTTCACCCGGCCACGTCCCTGCGAGGCCCTGAGTGGCGTGGTCCAGGCTGCCCCAGCAGCCCAGCTCCGCTGCCCCATCAAGGCGGAGCATTGGGGTGAGTGCCAGGCAGCATTCCCCCTCCAGGCCTGCCCATCCCAGCCAGGAGCAGGCTCTAGATCCTGGTTTGTTTCCCCACCCATAATAGGAAGGTGAGATAGTAGGGCCTACATGGACATCAAGTAAGTTGGGGCCTGACCACTGCAAGTACTCATTAAGTGCCACCAGCTGCTGTGGGGGTGATGACACTGTGCCTCCAGTTCCACTCAGTCTGTGTACTTTATTATGCCACAGACACATCCTGTACTTTCCTACCTCCCCTTTGGCTGTGATCCCCTGTACTCAAAACAAAAACTCTTTTTCCTGTCTTCATTGCATTTTGTTGAAATCCCATGGCTCTTCATAGCTCTCCTCAGATGCAGGCCCACTCCCACCCGTGCCATTTCCTCCTTGTGTCATCCTGCCTGTCACACTCTCCTGCTAGGTGGGCTCCACCTCTTCTGCGGCCCTCTAGGGGATGGCCAGCCTTTCCTGCGCTGCCACTGTTGCCTCACCTTACAGTCGTCCTGGCTCCAGATTAGTTTGAGAGCTTTTGCTTATCTTTGTAACCCATTTAGTATCTAATGTGGCATTTTATACATAGGAAGCTTCTCATCAGTATTGGTGGATGTGAACCAAATTGAACACTAGCAGGTTGGTGACACGGAGAGCTATGTGCATATGTAAAAACTGTAGCCCCTCACCTCTGATTAGTTGGCCATAGGATGGAGTATACTTGAGGTACATAGACTGTTTTACTCCCAGGAATGCTAGTCAGTCACTGTCTTAACTGAGGCCACCAGATACACACATGAGAATGTAAATAACGGCTTGTGGCAATAATGACTAAATGCCAAAGAATGGCTGGTAAACCGTGGTGTTCCCTAGAGACCCAGGCCTGGGCCCTACTCATGCTGCGTCTTGGGCATCTAGACCACGGCGTACATTCTGAATCCACAGGGTATCCACATGGGTGGTGTCAGTCCTCCACAGACAGAGAAGTGTCCCATTGCATTTTTCCATCTATTCCAGTAGTAAGATTGTGTTCTCTCAGATTTTTGCTTTAACTGTATAGCTGGACATCTAATTAACAAACCAGAGAAGAGGAAAGACAATGAGGTGGGTAGAGCATCATGTTCAGCCTCAGGGCCATTCACAGAGAAAGCGATTTTAGACTGCGGGTGTTGAGTCTCCAGTTACCCTGAGTGCCAGTTACAGTGCTTCACATCTGAAAGAACTGTCGCAGAAGAGGGATAGCCCAGGGTGGATGGGTGAGGTGGGCAGGAACTGGCTGCCAACTCCTCCCTGAGCTGGGCCTACGGAGCCCTGAGTGGATTCTGTTTCACCAATTACTTTCTTCATTTTAGTAAGCACAGGTGGCTGGTGAAGATTTTACAGCCAGGTAGATCTTTTTGTGTGTGACTTATGACTTTTAGAGGGTGGGGGAAGAAAATAGACGTAGTTACAAATGTGAGTCTGTGCAGGAAAATGTGGAGGTCAGTCGTTAGTTGTGTTGTATCGAAGATGTGAATGAGGAACTAGCTGAAGTGTAAGAGGTTGATTTTCCTGTACGATTGAAAATAAACCTGCCTCTGTGCATTTCAGTCGCAATGTATCTGCTGAGCAAAAGGATGAAAACAAAGAAGCAAAGCCTCGATCCCTACGCTTCACCTGGAGCATGAAAACCACTAGTTCAATGGATCCCGGGGACATGATGCGGGAAATCCGCAAGGTGTTGGATGCCAATAACTGCGACTATGAGCAGAGGGAGCGCTTCTTGCTCTTCTGTGTCCACGGTGATGGGCACGCAGAGAACCTCGTGCAGTGGGAAATGGAAGTATGCAAGCTGCCAAGACTGTCTCTGAATGGGGTCCGGTTTAAGCGGATATCGGGGACATCCATAGCCTTCAAAAATATTGCTTCCAAAATTGCCAATGAGCTAAAGCTGTAACCCAGTAATTATGATGTAAATTAAGTAGCAATTAAAGTGTTTTCCTGAACACTGATGGAAATGTATAGAATAATATTTAGGCAATAACGTCTGCATCTTCTAAATCATGATATTAAAGTCTGAGGACGAGAGCACGCCTGGGAGCGAAAGCTGGCCTTTTTTCTACGAATGCACTACATTAAAGATGTGCAACCTGTGCGCCCCCTGCCCTACTTCCATTGCCCTGAGAGTCAGCGTGTGGCCCCATCTCCATGTGCCTCCCGCCTGGGTGGGTGTGAGAGTGGACAGTATGTGTGTGAAGTGGTGTGTATGGAAGCATCTCTCTGCGCTGCAGCCAGTCATTACTGGTGCCTCTGCTGGAGATCATGTGGTGCTAAAACATTACACTTGCCAGGGAGGAGAATACTGAGTTACTGCCAAGAATTAACCGTAAGACTAGTTCATAGTTAATACAGGTTTACAGTTCATGCCTGTGGTTTTGTGTTTGTTGTTTTGTGTTTTTTTAGTGCAAAAGGTTTAAATTTATAGTTGTGAACATTGCTTGTGTGTGTTTTTCTAAGTAGATTCACAAGATAATTAAAAATTCACTTTTTCTCAGTAAAATCTTGCATTGTCTCCTAATACTGTATTTAACACACCCTCAAGTTGAGCAAAAGGAATGTGTATGAAGGCTTGGGGTCACGTGGACCTTAGCAGGGATCCCAATGTTTTGTGATTACCAGCATATTTTTTCTCCCAAGGCAACAAAGGGAGAAGACGGCCCTCATGGTGACCCAAGAAGGAAGGGAATCCAGAGCAGCCGCAGCTTAACCCTGGGAGTTGCTGCTCAGCCCTATGGAGAAACACCAGGTCTTGACGGTTCTGGGTTGGTTCTTTGTGAAGTATGTAAATTTCCTTTTGCCTTTCTTGTGATTCACTACATGAATCAGCCCTGCAGCTTTTGTCCAACACCTACATGGTTGTGTAGGGGTAATGAGCTCATCACTCATTGTGTTGCTTTATTCTCACAGGGAAGTTGTCACACAGACTGGTGTGCTATTTTGGGTTCTGGGTTTGTTGCTGGTCAGAGTATGAAAGTCTGGAGGCCGGGCACCGTGGCTTACAGCTGTGAGCCCAGCACTTTGGGAGACTGAGGCCAGAGGATCATTGAGTCCAGTAGTTCAGGACCAGCTTGGGCAACATGGCAAGACCCCATGTCTTCAAAAAATAAAAACATTGGCTGGGTGCAGTGGCTCACATCTGTAATCCCAGCATTTTGGGAGGCTGAGACGGGCAAATCACAAGGGCAGGAGATCGAGACCATCCTGGCTAACACGGTGAAGCCCCGTCTCTACTAAAAATGCAAAAAATTAGCCGGGCGTGGTGGTGGGTGCCTGTAGTCCCAGCTACTCAGGAGGCTGAGGCAGGAGAATGGCGTGAACTCGGGAGGCGGAGCTTGCAGTGAGCCGAGATGGCGCCACCGCACTCCATCCTGGGCAACAGAGCGAGATGCTGTCTCAAAATAATAATAATAATATAAATAAATAAACACATCAGCCAAGCGTGGTGGCGCACCTGTGGTCCCAGCTTTTCGAGATGCTGAGGTGGGAGGCTTGAACCCAGGAGGTTGAAGCTGCAGTGAACTGTGATTGTGCACAGCACTCCAGCCTGGGCGACAGAATGAGACCCTGTCTCAAAAAAAAGAAAAAGGGGCTGGGCGCGGTGGCTCAAGCCTGTAATCCCAGCACTTTGGGAGGCCGAGACGGGCGGATCATGAGGTCAGGAGATCAAGACCATCCTGGCTAACACGGTGAAACCCCGTCTCTACTAAAAATACAAAAAACTAGCCGGGCGAGGTGGCGGGCGCCTGTAGTCCCATCTACTCCGGAGGCTGAGGCAGGAGAATGGCGTGAACCTGGGAGGCGGAGCTTGCAGTGAGCTGAGATCTGGTCACTGCACTCCAGCCCAGGAGACACAGCAAGACTCCGTCTCAAAAAAAAGAAAAAGAAAAAGGAAAGAGTCTGGACGGTCAATCAATCAGAAATATTGTTGTCTATCTCTAGAGTGGGCAAGGCACTGTTCTGATTGTTTGAGAGCCTCAGTGAGCAAAACAGACCCCTCTCTCCTTGAGCCTGACTTTCTAGGCAGTGGATGAGCAAGTAAATTACCTAGTATGGAGCACAGCAGCACGTGCGAGAAAGCACAGAGCAGGCACGGGGTTCATCAGCACTCTGGGTGGGAATAGTTCTGCTTGGGCAGAGGCCTGGGTGGGCGCGTTCCCACAGATTTCTGGGGAAGAGCACTGCTCCGGCCTGAGGCCTGAGTGCACGGCATGCCTGGAGCAGAGTGTGGAGATGCTTCTCCTGCATGGGAGCAGCTGAGGGGATGACAAGAGCCTTGTGGCCTTGGGCTTTCAGAGGATCACCCCAGCAGCTATGCTGGAACTCACTGAAATGGGACAAGGAGAAGCGGGGAAAGCCGCCTGGAGGCCCTCAGCAGCAATACAGGCAAGAGGTAGTGCAGCCTTGGGTGAGGATGGGCCTTGGCGCAGGTGGTGGTTGGGCTTTGGATATGTTTTGAAATAAGAGGCAATTGCATTTGCCCTGGAGTTGGATATGGGGTGAGTAGAGCCAAGGACAGCTTCATGATTTTTGATCCGAGCAGCAGAAAGGCCAGAATTGCTGTTAGTTGAGATGCGGAATGTGGCTGGAGAGATGTTGGGGGACAGGAGGGGAAGAAGATGAGGAGAGCAAGCTGGGATGTGTTGAGTTTGAAGTCCCTTGAAACACTGAGTGGTGACATCTAGTGGGCAGTGGGAGAGGAGCTGGGAGAGGTCGGGTCTGGGAGACAGAGGAGAAGCCGGGACTGAGTCCGGGACACAGCGTGAGGAGAGGGCCCGGGGAGAAGAGGTGAAGCCGGTAAGGCAGCAGCAAGGAGGAAGGGCCCTCCAGGTGTCAGAGGCAGGTGGACATCATGACCTAAGGCTCACCTTATGGGAACTTTCCAACTTGACTTAGCAAGTAAGTCCGCTTCCGTCTCTCTGTCCAGTGCCTTTCAGAGTGGAGTCCTCTAGCAGAGCTCAGTGTGCCCAGTCACAGACAGTGAGACTTCCCCAGCCTTTTCTGCCTGGTGCAAGCTGGTTTTTATATCCCATTAAAGCATCACAAAGCCAACCCGGACAAGAGAATTGGGATCTCTCTCTGCACACATGAGCCTCTTTAAGGAGATCTCCACACAGACTTCTCTCCCCCTTAGCTGTCGTTGTCTGTCACTGTCCCTTCTGAGCAGTAAACCAAGGAGAAGATGTTCTGCCGTAAATTACTTCCTCCTCTGGGTAGATGTTTCTGAGCTGTTCTGTGAAATTCATGACTATGAAACTGGCTTCCTACCCCAAGGCCGGGTGCGGTGGCTCACGCCTGTAATCCCAGCACTTTGGGAGGCCGAGGCAGGTGGATCACCCGAGGTCAGGAGTTTGAGACCAGCCTGGCCAACATGGTGAAACCCCGTCTCTACAAAAATATTTTTAAAAATTAGCCAGGCCTGTGGCGCACGCCTGTAATCCCAGCTACTCAGGAGGCAGGGACAGGAGAATCGCTTGAACCCAGGAGGCGAAGGTTGCAGTGAGCCGAGATCGTGCCATTACACTCAAACCTAGGCGACAGAGCGACACTTCATCTCAAAAACAAACAAACAAAAGATTCCTACCCCAGAAACACTCATCACAGCAGGTTCCTGTGCATCGTTTCTGCAGAGGTAGAGCAGAGCCCTGCCAAGCAGAGGCTGGGCCACAGTGGACTTCCTCTTCCTTGTCTTTGTGCCTGGGACTGATTTTGAATTGCTTCCCATTTTTGCATTCTCAAGGACAAATTGAGTACTAGAAGTTAAATTCCTGTAAGAGAAATGAGTTTCCTGAATGCCCCGATGCAGTGACCACTCTAGGCTCATATTTTCTTGAGGGGCTCACTTGTTATAAGCTGTGGCTGCATTTCAATGCATTACTTGGTCAAATAAGGAATGTGTGTCTGAGACTAATATTCATCCACAGAAAGTTATCCAAGTGGGTTATATTTATAAGGCTGTGTTACTATTTAATCTTGGCTTGATTTTAATGGCAACATGGGTAGTATTCCATTTACCAAGGTTAAAATGTGAAAACTCATTCATTACTAAGGTTCCAGTTCCTTTCTGTAGATTCTCCATTCTCAGAATGTGACATTTTTATTATGCATACGATGAATTTTGAAAAGGGATATTCTGCGACCATTGAAAATCATGAGAGACTGCATTTTTTCCTCATCGACTACCCAGAAATCTCTCAGAAGTGAGGTGAGGCACGTAGTGGGGCTGTGCTACTGGTTTTATTTACCTGCCAAGCAGAGCATTGTCCTAATCCTGACAAAGGGGTTCCTATTCGGTGAGTGCCGACTTCCCTCTCTTCTAGATCAATCTCATTAGAGGAACCAAAACCACATTCCTACAAGTAAGTGAGGTGCCTGGCTCTCAGGCCACCTTTGCATTTCTGAAAGTGAAGGCCCATGCAGAAAACTGTTGGAAACATGACTGGCTTTTAGGAGGCCGACTGCGATCATTTTCACAGCATATGCTTCTCCAAAAGCCTAGACAAAAACGATTTTTTTTTTTCGAGATGGAGTTTTGCTCTTGTTGCCCAGGCTGGAGTGCAGTGGTGCAGTCTCGGCTCACCGCAACCTCCGCCTTGGGGGTTCAGGCGATTCTCCTGCCTCAGGCTCCCAAATAGCTGGGAGTACAGGCATGCGCCGCCACGCCTGGCTAATTTTGTATTTTTAGTAGAGACGGGGTTTCTTCATTGTGGTCAGGCTGGTCTCGAACTCCCGACCTCAGGTGGTCCGCCCACCTCAGCCTCCCAAAGTGCTGGGATTACAGGCATGAGTCACTGCGCCCATAATGATACTTAGAATAATGATATTTAGGAGAAAAACCTCCATACATGTGCCTGTGAATAAATTACGGTTACTGTGGAAGCCGCGCCAGGCAGCCCCTACCCAGTAAGCAACCTTTGTGCTGACCTTCAGGTCTACAGAGCAGTTGCCCCTTCCATGGGTGCGGCAACCAAGCAGAGCAGGGGCAGAAGAGGGGTGTTTCCCATGCACTGTCCCTTCCAGTCTGTCTCAGAGGGGCATCAAAATGAGAAAGAGCTTGTGGAGTTCAAACCTTACATTTCTGTTGTGGGTTTTTTGTTTCTTTCATTGCTGATTTGCCACGCAGCTCAGGGGCCCTTTAGGTGGGAGAAATTGTTGCTCTTCAAGGGAGTAAAGTGAAGATGGTGCCTTAGAGGTGTTCTAACAGTGCACAGGGAGTCCTGGGGTGACGCCCCCATGACGAGTAGAAGGAACTCAGTGTCCTTGTCAGTCGAAGAGAAAGAAAACAGTACAACAGCTATTTTTGTTTGTTTTGTTTGTCTTGGGTTTGTTTTGTTTTGTTTTGTTTTTGAGACAGCGTTTCGTTTTGTCACCTAGACTGAAGTACAGTGGCGCAATCCCAGCTCAGTGCAGCCTCGACCTTCTGGGCTCAAGTGATCCTCCCACCTCAATCTCCTGAGTAGCTGGGACCACAGGTTTGTGCCACTATGCCTAGCTAATTTTATTTTTCGTACAGATAAGGTCTTGTTTGTCTTGGGTTTGTTTTGTTTTTGTTTTTGAGATAGGGTTTCACTCCGTCACCCAGACTGAAGTACAGTGACGCAGTCACAGCTCAGTGCAGCCTCAACCTCGTGGGCTCAAGTGATTCTCCTGCCGCAACCTCCTGAGTAGCTGGGACCACAGGCTTCTGCCCAGCTAATTTTATTTTTCATACAGACAGCTACGCCCAGCTAATTTTATTTTTTGTACAGATAGGGTCTTGCTCTGTTGCCTAGGATGGTTTGAATTCCTGGGATCAAGCAATCCTCCTACCTCAGCCTCCCAAAGTACTGGGATTACAGGTGTGAGCCACCTCACCCAGCCCCAATAACTGTTTTTGGATGGTTCCTTGGAGAGTTCCATTAAAGGCTGGGCACAGTGGCTCGCGCCTGTAATCCCAGCATTTTGGGAGGCTGAGGTGGGTGGATCACTTGAGGTCAGTAGTTTGAGACCAGCCTGGCCAACATGGCAAAACCCCATCTCTACTAAAAATACAAAAATTAGCTGGGCGTGGTGGCATGCACCTGGAGTCCCAGCTACTCGGGAGGCTAAGGCAGGAGAAGAGCTTGAACCCAGGAGGTGGAGGTTGCAGTGAGCCAAGATGGCACCACTGCACTCAAGCCTAGGTGGCAGAGCCAGACCCTGTCTCAAAAAAAAAAAATCGAACACCACACACTAACCCTCTTCTCTTCCTCCCTCTCCTGGCTTAGCCAGTACGGTAAAGTCCTTGAACGGCGTGCTCCCTGGCCCTCAGGAGAGGACACTGCCTATCAAGTAGAGACTTGGTAAGGAAATTTTTCCCATTTCTAAGATGGAGAGTTCTGGACTCTGGTCTTTCTCCTTTCACCATCTTCCTGTCACACCAGCATCAGCATCAGTTACACAGTTGTGTTGCCCTTTGTGTCTACTCTCCCCACACTTACTAGAATGTGAGCCCCAGGGGGCAGCGATCTTCGTCCTTTTCCTTTTTCTATTCCAAGTACCTAGAATAGTGCTTGGCGAAGGCACTGTTAGTTCAAAATTAGTGTTAAAAAAAAAAATGATAGGAAGCAAGCAGGAGACACATAGCCAAGTGCAGGACATTTTCAGTGGCTTGTAGTCAAAAGTGTCACTTAGGTCCCCCGAGCTGCCCCTGCCGCGGATGGCCCAAGGATGAGATAGGTGTCTGCTCTGGGGTCATGTTTTGGTTTATAGCCTGGCCTGTTTGGTCTCCAGGAGCCCTTTGAGTCTTGCCTGTTTGACAGAGAAGACTGAGGCCCAGAGGATGGAAGGGATGGGACTGGCACCCAGTGAGCTTTTCGCTTCACCAAAATGCTTACACAGGTGATGTCCATCATTCAGCTTGGGTCAGGGACAGACCATGCACATTGTGGTGGTGGGTGCTATGGACATGAAGTAGATGACATTTACCATCGGCTGTGGAACTGGGAGTTAAACCCTTTGGCTTACCACCCTAATCTGCATCTGCACTAGAGAGTCACACAGCCCAGGCAGTGTTTGGATTTCAGCCCTGGGAAAGAATAGCAGCCTGCCGCTTGGTGGCAGCATGTGAGCTGGGGTTTAGTGGGGAGGGGGGCAGTCGTGTAGGCATCAGCAGTCCTAGCACCAGGCCGAGGCGAGACCCTCTGAGTGGAGTCCAGGTCATTAAAGGGCCTGAACGGGTCTCTCTCAGAAGAAGGAAAGCTGGTCCTGAGGTTGGAGCCAGGGGAAACTGGGGGCCACTGCAGGCGTTCTTTGTTGCCATCGGCTTTGGTTCAGTAAGCTTTGTTGATTTATTTTGGTTTTTTGTAGTTGTTAGAGTGATGGGGCTGATTGCCTGTAAGTTCTGAGGTTCTTATTTGCGTTTCCAGCTCCCTGGGTATTCATTCATACCTGGTTTCTGGCTGTGGTGAAATGTCTTCTGACCAAGTGGGTTGACAAACAGGGGGCTTCACTGGAGCGGTGGCAGGGGGCACGGTCACTGAACAGAGAAAAAACTCAACTCATCCTCATCTCTGAGGGGGCTCTTTCCCCCAGCCAGTGCCTTCTGCAATTTCCTGATCTATCTACATTCCACCCACTTAACCCACCTCTAAGAGTTATTTTAAAGCAGCATTCTAGAACCCATCTCTCAAGCAGGAGTGAAGTCTCCAATGGCTCATCCTGTGCCTCTCCTGCATCTGCAAGCACCTGCAGAGCCGGGACACTCACAGTCCGCCCCCAGGACCTGTGGGGAGAGTTCGGCTGCTTCTGCTGCTCCACATGCACATGGGCCTCCTCACCAACCACCCTGGCAGTCGCCTGCTCTTGGGAGCTTTAACTATTCAAGACTCAGTGGCCAGGCACAGCGGCTCATACCTGTAATCCCAGCACTTTGGGAGGCTGAGGCAGGAGGATCACTTGAGGTCAGGAATTCGAGACCAGCCTAGCCAACCTGGTGAAACCCTGTCTCTGCTAAAAATACAAAAATAATAATAATAATAATTAGCCAGGCATAGTGACAGTGCCTGTAATTCCAGCTACTTGAGAGGCTGAGGCAGGAGAATCACTTGAACCTGGGAGGTAGAGGTTGGAGTGAGCTGAGACCTCGCCACTGGACTCTAGCCTGGACGACAGAGCAAGACTCCGTCTCAAAAACAAAAACAAGGCCAGGCACAGTGGCTCACGTCTGTAATCCCAGCACTTTGGGAGGCCGAGGTGGGCAGATCACGAGGTCAGGAGTTCGAGACCAGCTTGGCCAACATAGTGAAACCCCGTCACTACTAAAAATACAAAAATTAGCCGGGTGTGGTGGCACGTGCTGAGACCACATCACTGCACTCTAGCCTGCGCAACAGAGTGAGACTCTGTCTCAGAAAAAAAAAAAGACTCAAGTATTTGAAGATTAAAAGTGTGTTCCCTCCCTGAATTCTTTTTTTTTTTTTTTTTTTTTTAGAGTCTCACTCTGTTGCCCAGGCTGGAGTGCTGTTGCGCGATCTTGGCTCACTGCAACCTCTGCCTCCCAGGTTCAAGCGATTCTCCTGCAATCTCAGCTCACTGCAAGCTCCGCCTCCAGGGCGCAAGCGATTCTCCTGCCTCAGCCTCCCAAGTATCTGGGATTACAGGCGCCCACCACCACACCCTGCCTCCTCCCTAAATTCTTGCTTCTCCAAGTTAAGCTGCCCCAGTTTGTTCTAGAACAAAACAAGAAGACTTCTCATCAGTCATTTGTTCATGTGTTCATTCATTGCAGCCATATTTTGAGGGTTAAGATAGGAGAAGCTCCTCTGTGCTGACCCTTGGAGATACAAAAATAAGCAAGGTAAAACCTCTTGGCCTCGACCAGCTCATCGCACAGGGAGGCAAGGGGCACTGGTGTGATACTAGGACGGGCTGATGCTGCATTCAGGAAGACCAGGGCCCTGGCCAAAGGGAGCCGGGCCTGGGTGCAGGGGAGGCGTGTAGAGGAGGCAGCGCACCGCGTCTGCTCAGTGGGAGAGAGAGGAGTGGCACGTGCAGAGGCAGGCGCCAGGGGCCTGGCTCATCTCCGACTCAGGCGCGGGGGCAGCGGCTGGGCCGCCAACTCCTGGGCAGGCTCACTCTTGTCACCAGCCCAACATGTTATGTCTCAGACACTGAGACACTGCACTTCTGTGAAGAGGCGTTCATTCCCCAGTACTTCATTAGGGAGTGACCTAGCAAGCTTTGGGCAGGGTTGTGCTGCTGCCAGACCAAAGCAGACTAGTGCTGCACCAGACAGCCAGAGCCTGGCGATGCCAGAGAGCCTGGCATGAGACTGCCTGTGCTGGCTCCTTCCAGAGCAAGGCCTGCTCTGACTCGCCTCACCCTCCTCTCAGGAGGGAGCTGCCAGCAGGCGTGGGTAGGCGTGAGCACATTCTCAAAGCAGTTATGTTTTGCATGGAAGTCAGCTGGGAAGTAGGAGCATATGTAGTCATGTTCATTAATGTGGCACCAGAAGTCCCTGGGTAGATGGTGCCTCAGAGACCATTTCCAACCTGCGACCACCCTCCACTCCACCCCTTCCCAAATGCACCTGTGCACTTGCAAGTTCTGCCCTGCCAGTCACTCCCCGGCTATAGGCTGGCCTCTGCTGCTCGTTAGCACACAGCTTGGCTGTTTCTGGGCCATGTGGTTCTCGTGCTCTCCACCCTAATCCATTGGCCACTCCTCTGCTACCTCCATTCTTTGGGCTCTAGAGGGCTCCAGCAAGCTTGTCCCATGCTGCTCGGACATGTCCTCAGCCTGTCGCCGTGGGTGGGTGTTGCTGCTCCCCAGAATGGCGATGCTGTGTGTCCTTTTGTACTGACACCACTAAGTACATAGGGTACATTTTGCTGGCTTGCATTTCCTGGTTCAGGAATGCCTTATCTGAAATGCTTGGGACCACCCGCCCGTGTTTTGGGTTTAGGGTTTTTTCAGATTTTGGAATATTTATATTATACCTACTGGTTAAGCATCCCACAGTTGAAAATCTGAACTCCGAAGTGCACGTGCGAGCATTCCCTTTTAGCATTACATCAGCACTCAGGTTCGGATTGTGGAGTAGTTTAGATTTCAGATGTTTGAATTTGCCATACTCCACCTGTATATTTCATTAATTTCACCAAAACACTGGAACTTTGCTGACAAAGTAGTCATGTTATCCTGTGTCAAGGCCAGGATAACAGAGGAAAACAAGCACCATGCTCTTTTCTGACCTCAAGCAAGAGTGAAGAGGGTCAGACCAGACTTCTGGCCCCTCTGCCACAGCGCTTTGTCCCCCAGGTAGGCACTGCTGCTGTGACTTGGATGGGGGCTGCAGCACGGGGGTCCCTCAGAAGCACAGCAGTTTTGGGGCCAGGCATAGTGGCTCACACCTGTAATGCCAGCACTTTGGGAGGCCAAGGCAAGAGGATTGCTTAGTCCAGGAGTTCAAGACCAGCCTGGGCGAGTAACATGGTGAGACCGCCGTCTCTACAAAAAAAATTTTTAAATTAGCCAGACGTGGAGATAAGCTCTTGTGGTCCCAGCTACTGGGGAGGCTGAGGAGGGAGGATCACTTGAGCCCAGGAGATTGAAGCTACAGTGACCTGTGATCCTGCCACCGCATTCCAGCCTGGATGACTTCAAGACCCTATCTCAAAAAAAAAAATAAAAAGTAATAAATTTTAAAGGAACAATTTTGGGTACAGATGAATAGCACTGCCTTTATTGTTTCTCTTTTTCTTCTTCCTTTTTTTTTTTTTTTTGGTTGAGTTGATTGCCATATTTATTTTCCTTTTGAGAGTGTAACACATTTGAAGTGCCTTTTAATATGTTGGATAGTTGATGGGTCAAAGGTATTGACAAAACTAGACTTTTCATTTTAATTTTAATGGAAGTTTCTGTCTTTTTGCTGTAAGTTGTATATTTCTGAAATAGCTTTGATGTGTGTTAACACAGACCACATATACCAGTAATGGATGCAGCTGAGTATAGGTGGAATGAGAGCAATGAAGGAAGACCTAAGCCCTGCCCTGGAGGCAGGCCGCATTCTCAAGAGAGAAGGCTCACCAGCTGAGCAGTCCTCTAATGGGGAAGAGATGAGAACAGAGCCCAAGGGAAACGGGGATGCAGAAGGAGGCCCTCTGGAAAGGAGGCCTGGGGCAGGCAGGGCAGTCCTCCCAGAGGGCATTCCGGCGATTGTGGGAAGCAGAGCGCAGACATGCAGGAGGGAGCCCTGCCCCA
Source organism: Piliocolobus tephrosceles (assembly GCF_002776525.5). Lineage (NCBI taxonomy): Eukaryota > Metazoa > Chordata > Mammalia > Primates > Cercopithecidae > Piliocolobus > Piliocolobus tephrosceles. The sequence goes on along the minus strand of NC_045439.1, from coordinate 2,391,116 downwards.
GGTTAGGCAAACAGGCAACAAGCGCATCTGGAGGAGTTGGTGCAGTCCTGAGTGCAAGTGGGTGTGGAGTAACTGGAACCACTGGGCCAATTCCTCTGCAAGTCCAGCAGGATTCCAAGCCAAGCCCCACACTGCATGAGGTTCATGAATGGGGTAGAACAGGGTCGCAGCCCCATCACCACAGCAGGGATGGTGCCAGCACCTCAGGAGTTGGTGCCAGGCTGCACACACGCAGGCGTTTCACCCCACAGTGCCAAGGACGGCCTTGTCCTCACAACCTGGGTGGCTGCTGGAGCACCTTGACACCTGGCCACCCCTGGCTGCATGGGAGTCTTGGAAATGGGCTCCCACAGCCAGGCAGCTGCGTGCAGGCTGGAAACCAGGGCGTTGTCACTCAAGCAGAGGAGAAAATGGCTGCTAGGGGACCACCAGCATCCATGCCATGAAGGTGAATCAGAGACAGGTCCCACTGGCAGCAGCACTTTTATCTTTTGGGGGACTTAAAGTTAATTTTGTTAAGCCTTGAATTTTGTTAAATCCCCAGCCCTGAAAAGGGTGTGAAAATCAGGACTTCTGAACCCAAGCAAAACAATACAAAGTTGGATTTGGGGAAAAAGGTGGAAAGAGTCCAACCAGTTGGGCACAGTGGCTCACACCTGTAATCCCAGCACTTTGGAAGACTGAGGTAGGTGAATGGCTTGAGCCCAGGAGTTTGAGTCCAGCCTGGGCAACATGGCAAAACTCCGACTCTACAAAGAAAAATAATAGAAAAAAATTAGCCAGGTGTGGTGGCACATGCCTGTAGTCACACAGCTACTTGGGAGACTGAGATGGGAGGATCACCTGAGCCCAGGGAGGTCAAGGCTTGAGTGAGCAGGGATCGCACAACTGCACTCCAGCCTGGGTGACAGTGAAACCCCGCCTCAAAAAAAAGGTCAGTGCAGAAAGCCTCTAGCCAGACTGACAAGTACGCGTGTAAAAAACCTCAGCCTGGCCGGGCGTGGTGGCTCACGTCTGTAATCCCAGCACTTTGGGAGGCCGAGATGGGCGGATCACCTGAGGTCAGGAGTTTGAGACCAGCCTGACCAACATGGAGAAACCCCATCTCTACTGAAAATACAAAATTAGCCGGGCGTGGTGGCACGTGCCTGTGATCCCAGCTACTCTGGAGGCTGAGGCAGGAGAATCTCTTGAACCCAGGAGACGAAGGTTTCCGTGAGCCAAGATCGTGCCATTGCACTCCAGCCTGGGCAATGAGACCAAAACTCCATCTCAAAAAATCAAAATAAAAAGCCTCAGCCTTCTCAGCAGTGCCAAAAAAGCCTCACTTTTCTAAGCTGAAATGCTGTCATCTGCTCAGTGGAAACCTCACAGCCAGAAGACTTCTTGCCAATCAAATGACTGTTTTCTTTTTACCTGTGGGAAAGGAGATTAACTTCACATCCACGTGGGTCCAATGTGCAGCCCCCTAAGGGTGCTCTGGGAGGCTTTAGGAAGTGCCCGCTGGCTCGAAATAGAAATGCAGAAGCAGCAGCCTGCCGCCGGGCAAGTGCAGCCTTTTAAGCCACTGCTAAGACAAGCAGGCCCCAACTGTGGGAGGCTAGAATGTTCTGTAAAGAGCAGTGAGGCAGGCGTGGTGGTTCACGCCTGTAATTCCAGCACTTTGGGAGGCCAAGGCGGGCAGATCACTTGAGGTCGGGAGTTTGAGACCAGCCTGACCAACATGGAGAAACCCCGTCTCTACTAAAAATACAAAAAAATTAGCTGGGCGTGGTGGTGCATGCCTGTCATCTCAGCTACTCAGGAGGCTGAGGTAGGAGAATCGCTTGAACCTGGTAAGCGGAGGTTGCAGTGAGCCAATATCGGGCCATTGCACTCCAGCCTGGGCAACAAGAGCGAAACTCAGTCTCAAAAAAAAAGGAGTGAAAAGAGCCTAGGAGTTGGAGCTGGGCGACACTGGGCCGGTCCTTTCTTCCTCTCTGAGCCTGACTTTCCCTGCCTGTGAGAGGCCTCAGGCTGTGGTAGTGGTAGAATCCTGCTGCTTCGGTGGGCTTCTACAGACTGGAACACATGACAGCATTTTTTACAAAACACCATTTAAAAAATTATTTTGGCTTATATAAGTGATACGTGTGCCCTGTAGAAAATTTGGAAAATATAAAGAAGGAAATCACCTGTTACCCCACCACCCACAGTGACTACTGTTCTTTGGGCTTTTTCCATACATACTCTGTGTGGGCTCTCAGAGCACAAGCTGTTTTATAACCTGCTTCTGCGCCTGAGCTTTCCTCAGCATGTCACCACCTCACTGGATTCCTCAACACTGTCGTCCCTGTCTGCACAGGACCCCAGAGGAGGGGTGGGGCTGCAGCCAACTCTCCAGTGTCAGCAAGCCCTTCAGTTTCCCTGTTCTCAGTGATTGTATCACTTCTATTTCTGTAGGGCAACGGGACTTGAAGAAGGGGGGCTGTTTTGCCCCCCAAGGGGCATTTGTCAATGTCTAGACTTTTGATTGTCATAAGTTGGGGAAGCGAGGACTACTGGCATGCAGCGGTTGGAGGCCAGGGCTGGTGCTGGACGTCCTGCAGTGCACAGGACGGCCCCCTCCAGAGGCATCCGGCCCCAGTGTCTGGAGCACCACTGTGGAAACCCCGCCGTGGACTCATTCCCTAGCTGGGAAGTCCCTGAGTGGACAGGAGGGATAGCTGAGGTGGGGCTTGGTGCAACCAGACTGCCCTGCAGGGAGATGTCTCCAACACCCAGGACGTCTTGCTGCATCCTTGCCACCCCTAGGTACTGTCCTTTGCTGCCCATGTTTGACAGTGCTTTCAAGGAGAATTGCCCATTAAAGTCTCCGGAGTCCGAGGAAAAGGAAGGCTGTCTAGACTGTGGTTGGAGGTTTTGTGGAACTAGTGGCACAGGCAGACAGCATTGTCGCTCCCCTACTGCGGGGAGTGTATATGAGGCCCTGCCTGGTCCCCAAAAGAGTTAATGCAGCAAGATAAAATATGTGTTGGCCGGGCGCGGTGGCTCAAGCCTGTAATCCCAGCACTTTGGGAGGCCCAGACGGGCGGATCACGAGCTCAGGAGTTCGAGACCATCCTGGCTAACACGGTGAAACCCCATCTCTACTAAAAAAAAACTACAAAAAACTAGCCGGGCGAGGTGGCGGGCGCCTGTAGTCCCAGCTACTCGGGAGGCTGAGGCAGGAGAATGGCGTAAACCCGGGAGGCGGAGCTTGCAGTGAGCTGAGATCCGGCCACTGTACTCCAGCCTGGGCGACAGAGCGAGACTCCGTCTCAAAAAAAAAAAAAAAAGATAAAATATGTGAGGCACAGGAAGGAGAGTGGGCCCCAGAGAGTTGGGGGTCCAGGCCCTGTGGGCTCCACAGGCCAGCCAAGGCCCCCCCAAGGCCTTCAGAGTTTTACTGCCTCAGAAGTTGTTCTGAGCCAGGCCCAGTCCTCTCGGCCTTCCCGGACAGTGCATTGAGAGGCCTGCATGGGGTGATTAGGGGTTCTGCTTGTTTGCCCACTGGTGGTTCTAGGAGCGCCCCACTCTGAGAGTCCACATGGGAAAAGGGGAGCATTGAAACAAGAAGTGACAGTCCTGCCCAGCCATGCCCTCAGCCCTGTGTTCACCGCACAGTGGGGCCCACGCCACCCCAGCGATAGTTGGGCGGGCTCTGCCCAAGCCGTGGTGAGGGGGACTGAGCCAGCAGGAGCAGCAAGGAGGGGCTGCAGCTGGAGCAGCTACTGAACAGGAAGAGGGCAGCAATGACAAGGTCCCCTGGTGGTGGGGCTTTGCTGGCCAGGTCCCCACTGGGTCTGCACCACTTCCTCATTGCCCTCAGCCTCCCCTTTCTGGAGGGGTTCACTTCCTGTGCTCACATCCTAGCCCTTCTCTCGAGACTCCAGACTGTACAGCTCGGCCTGGCCTGGCCTGGGCCTTCCTGGCAAAAGGCTAAGCCAGAAACTGGCCCCTGTGCCCAGGCTGGTCAGCCAGGGAGGGACCAGTCTAGGGTCCAAAGAATGGATGCAGAAGTCCCCCCAGCCTTCTGCACCAGGGGACCTGCCCCCTATGTCTCTAGCCTACCAGGTGTTCACTTAGGGAGGTGGACACTTCACCCCTGCCCTTAGGGCCCCCACATGCCGAGCCCAGCAGCAGATTCGGGGATGTACCCCACTGCTGCTCCTGGACCCCAGTGTCTAGGTTGACAATCCCCTTGTGTCCCAAGGAGGCGAGAGCCCAGTGATCCGCAACTCTTAGTGTCCAGGGACGCAGTGAGTGTGGAGATGCAGGACGAGGCCTGCCCTGATCCCCAGGGGTGGGGCGGAGGCGGCCCTGGCCAGCAGGTGGCAGCACAGGCTGTGTCCTTGGAGCTTAGGAGCTGGAGGAAGGTGGGGAGCAGGACTCCTAGCCCCCGGCTGCCTCACCCGTCCACCTCCACCCCCTGAGCTGGCTGAGCCCCTCAGGGTGCCCAACCATGGTAGGAGCCCTGAGCCAGAGGCTGGGCAGGGACAGCAGCAACTGGCAACTAGGGTGAGTTGCAGGGGGTTGGGGGGAGTTTGCATGAGGGACCAGGGAGCCCAAGCCCTAAACAGCCCCAACCCCCCTTCTGCCTACCTTGGGGTCCCACCTTGAGGCCAAGGGGCTGGACACCCAGAGGCCCCCAAAGTGGCTGCCAGTGAAGGGGGGACCAGTGGTTCCCCAGGGCTGCTAGAGGGTCTTGAGGGCTGAGCCCATGGGCCAGCGGGGCTGGGGGCTGTTGAGCCTGAAGGCTGAGGCTGGGAGGGAAGAGAAGATAAGAGAGTAGGTGTTGGCCGGGTAGGAGGGAGGTGGGGAGATGCCTGGATCTGATAATGTTGCAGCTTGGAAGACTGGAGAAGGAACCCAGTTGGAGGGACCAGAAAGCTCTCAAGTTTCTGAGCTCAACCCCCAACCTTCACTATCCCTACCTCCCCCACCCTGCAGGATGAGCCCGAGCAACATGCTAGGCTCCACACCCAGGCCTGGAGCTCCTCCCTCGTTCTCCCCAGTGTTCCTGCCTGCACAGCCCAATAGACATGAGGAAAGGGGCCCATGGACTAGGTGGGACAGGCAGAACAGAGTGGCCACCTGCTGGCTTCTGTCCCTTCTCACGGAAGGCAAGGCCCACGGCAGGCCCAGGACTCAGACTCCTGGGGCCTGGCTGCTGCCCTTCCCCCTCCCCCCGGGAAAGGAGAGGCACCACTCAGAGGCAGGCAGGCCAAAACCCTAGTTTATTTCAGCATCAGCAGTATCTTAGCCATCAAAAAAATAAACTCTACCAAGGGTGACGGAAGTCTCTACAGCAAGGCTAAGGGCTCGCCAGGTGGCGAACATCAGGGGTGCGTGGTGGGCACTGCCCAGGCAATAAGTTAGGAAGCAGCAGGGCTGGTGTCGGGTGTGGGCCGGGCTTCACTTCTGAGCAGGCATGAGGTCGTCGATGGCCTGGCCCTGCTCCAGCCGCTGCTCCATCTCGATGAGCAGCTTCACTCCGTCCACCACCATCTGCACCAGCTCCACTTCCGAAAAGCCCAGGCGGTCAGCGTTGGAGACGTCGAAGACCCCGCCCACTGCAGCCGTGTCCACACCGCCTGGGGAGACAGCAGGTCAGGGCGGAGGAAACAGGGCTGCCCAAAGGCCAACAGGAAGCCCGCAACAGCTGCCCTGCTCACCTGTGCCTCGCTTCTGAAGTCGTAGCCGCTTAAGCACCTCCGAGAACTTCTCATGCTTGCCCAGGTGGGGCAGCTTGATGTGCACTCCTGCCCGCAGCCCTGTGCCCAGGTTGGATGGGCAGGTGAGGATGTAGCCCAGGTGAGGGTTCCACATGAACTCATAGTTCTTAGACTTGAAGAGAGTTTCAATCTGCAGACGAGAAAAGGGTATGAGGGAGAAGGGCCTGCCTGAGACCCCCACAGGCCCTGAGACTCCCAAGTCCCAGAAATCCCCCAGGGGGACTGATGGGGCACCCACATCCCTGCTGGAGCCCTGGGGTCTGGGCCTGCCCCATCCCTGGCACCTGGGTGAGGCCGGTGCAGAAGCGGGTGAACACCTCCTTCATGTTGCCCCCCTTCTGCATGGAGATGACCCGCAGGTGGTCCTCCTCGTTGACCCATACCAGGAAGGTCTTACTGTCATTGTGCCTGCCGGAGGGCTGGTCTCAGGGCATATCCCGAAAAAAGCCCCAGGCCGTCCCCAGACCAAAGGAACTTCCCAAGTCCCCGAGGTGCTGCTCCCAACCGTGCCCTGGAGCGGGGGCTGCTGCCAAGACTCCACCCAACACGGGGCAGGCGGGGACCGAGACGCCTCAGGGAGCAGGAGAACCCCAGCTGCCATCACGTGCTGTGGTCTGAGGTGAGGCAGGGCCAGGGACCGCCAGGACAGCCCCGCCCGCCCCCGACAGTGGGGGTAGGAGCCCTGCCCCCGGAGAAGCTTCTGCGTCACCAGCCCCTGGCAGAATCTCAGCGACGGAGGAGTGAGAAAACAAGGAGCTCCAGCTCCCGAGGGGCGTCGGGCAGAGGCGCCAGGGAGCCCTGCCCCCACCTCACGTCTCGAGGGGGACTGAGTCCTGAGCGCCCAGGGGCCCGGGCCCAGCACCTTAACGCACCTGCTCGGCCAAGGTCACCTGCACGGGAGGCGCGGCAGGGAACCCAGACCCCTCCCTCCCTCCGTCCCTCCCTCCCTCCTCCTCCTCCTCCTCCTCCTCCTCCTCGCCGCGAGGGGCCCCACCCCGGCGAGGCGGGACGAGAGGGAAAGGGGAGGCGGCGGGGAGGGCGGACGCCGCGAGAGGGCGCAGAGGGACACGCACCAGATACCACGGGCGTCGGGCCAGTCGCGGGCCATGCCCGAGGCCAGCAGCAGAGGTGACACGGGCTTGTCGAAGAGGAAGTGGTCGTCGATGAGCTGCTGCTGCTCCGCCTCCGTCATGCTCTTGAGCGCGTAGTACCGGCCCGCCAGGTCGCCGTCCAGGCTGGACAGGGCTGCGGGCGGTGCGCTCAGGACGCTCGGCTGCCGCGCCCGCCCCTCCAGCCCCCAGCGCGGACCCGCCCGCCCCCGTGCTCCACCCCGGGGGACGTCAGAGGCCCCCACCCGCCCAGATTTGCGGGCGTCCAGTCCTCATGGCCCGGGCGACGGTCCCAGTCGGTGACCCCGCGCCAGGACCCGCCCGCCCTGGGCCCCAGGCCGCTGTGGGCGCGGGGCTGGGCCTCCGTCCCTCGGTCCCTCCGGGAAAGTGAACCCAGGAGCGCGCAGATAGGAGCGCGGCGGCGGCTGCCGCTCCCAGGCGACGAAAACAAAAGCGGGCGGGGACCGCGCCGGGAGGGGCACGCCGCCGCCGCCGACCCTTGGCCCGCCCGGCCCCTACCTTCCACCGCGAGCTTCTCGATGGCGCGGCGCTCCCCGCGGCTGCAGTGCGGGGGCAGGCAGAAGCCGCGGATGCTGCGGCCCGTGCGCACCCGCGAGCTCAGCACGTAGTTGGGGTCCAGGTCGTCGCCGCCCTGGGGGGCGAGACGGGAGTCAGCGCCCGGAGACCCCGGCCCGGCCCGCCCGCCGCCCCGCCCGCCGCCCGCACCTGCACACCTGCAGGTTGTCGGGGTTGAGGTCGGTCTTGTGCTCATCGCTGGGCTTGTAGCCGCCGTGCCGGTCCTCGATGATGGGGTCGAAGAGATCCTTGAACACTTCGTAGGACTCCTCGTCGCCCGCCACGCAGCCCACGGTCATGATGTACGGGTGGCCTAGGGGAGGGGGCGCGGGACGGAGACGGTGACGTCACTGCCGGGCCCGAGCGCGCTGCCGAGGACCCTGCGGCTGCGCGCGGGGAGGGGGCGCCGGGACCCCGGCCCCGAGGGGTCGCGTACCCGGGTTGTCCACGCCCGTCTGGATGACGTCGTCCAGCGTGAAGCCGCTCGGCGTGCTCTTGGCGCGCAGCTCCGCGTACAGCTCCGGGGTCAGCACCTTGGCCATGTGGTTGTTGTGGGCGCTCAGGTCGGGGAACTCATCCTCGGCGGGGAAGCGCAGCTTCAGCGCGTTGTGGCTGTTGGAGAAGGGCATGGCGGCGGCGGGCTGCGGGGAGACGCGGGGTCAGCGGGGACCGGCAAGCCGGGGTTCCCGGACTCCCGCGTACCACTCAGGCCCCCGCCGCCGGGCCCCCCGGCGCCCCCGGGAAGCGGCCAAGGTCAGAGGGGTCCGCAGCGCGCGCCGGGAGCGCCATCATCGCCGGGGACCCCCGGCCGGTCCGGCGCGCGCTCCAGGCAACGCGCCCGCAGCGCGTGACGCCGCAGCGCCCGCGCCCCCTTTGCACGCAGCGCCCCTAGCCCCGGCGCCGACGCCCCCGGCCCCCGGGCCAACTCACCGGGCGGCCGGGCGGGGGCGGGGGCGCTCCGTCCGTCGGCAGCTCCCGGAGCGACGCAGGCGAACAGCGGCCGCTCCGCGCTCCCGCGGCTCTTAAGGGACGCAACGAGGGCCGCCCATTGGCGGCTATTTATAGCCCATTCATTCCATTGGCCCGCGCCGCGGGGTGGTGCCGCCGCTTTGTCCGCCGCCCGCAGCCCCCGACACCCCCGGCCGCCCACCCGAGCCGTCTCCCCGCTGGGACCCCGCGCAGCCTGCCCAGTCCCCCGCCCAAGACCTCGAGGCCGAAACCTCAGATCCTTGAATATCTGGATCCCCTGGCACGCCCTTGCCTCCGAGCGGGAAACTGAGGCGGAGAGCCTCCGGGCACTCGAGGACGCTCGGGTTCATCCGCATCCTCTAGCCTGCCCGCCTAGTCCAGCCAGCCCCCGCGGCGGCGGCGAGGGGCCGGGCGAAAGCGTTCGGGGCTTCCGCAGCAGGTACTGCCCCCACCCCACCCCCGGCCAGTGCGAGCTGGCCCGGAGCCGTCGACCTTCCTCAAGGTGCCCTCAGGCATCTCCTGGGCGATCTTGGTGCAAAGCGAAGGCGCGCGGGAGGCGCAGTCTGGCTGCGGCCCAGCCCGGGGGCAACCCGCGGTGCCCTGACCTTGGACAAGTCCTGGGTCTCCGGGGGATGCAAGCCAGAAACCACGGGGACACTGTGGTCTTAAGAGGCCGCTGGCAAGTGCAGCCTTGGAGTTTCCAGACCCCAACCCTGGGCCCTCTTCGCAGGGGACAAGCTCACCCGACCCCCAAAGGCAGTCCCCAGAGACTTCAGGCAAGGATGGGAGGAAACGCTAATAAACAATAAGCATAAATGCGATTTAAAGAAGAAGAAGAGGCCGGGCGCG
>NC_045439.1:2322699-2336857 GCF_002776525.5 Piliocolobus tephrosceles | reverse complement strand
TTTTTTTTTTTTTTTTTTTTTTTTGTATTTTTAGTAGAGACAGGGTTTCACCTGTTGGCCAGGCTGGTTTCGAACTCCTGACCTCAAGTGATCCGCCTGCCTGGGCCTCCCAAAGTGCTAGGATTACAAGTGTGAGCCACCATGCTCAGCCTTAGACTTCTTGTTAAAGTAAAATAAGTCTTACCATGGGTCTATTCTCAAGATGAGAGACCTCTCTGCCTTCTTTGTTTTTTCTTTCTTCGAGATGGAGTTTTTGCTCTGTTGCCCAGACAGGAGTGCAATGGCGCAGTCTCAGCTCACTGCAGCCTTCGCCTACTGGGTTCAAGCAGTTCTCCTGCCGCAGCCTCCTGAGTAGATGGGATCACAGGCGCATGCCGCCACGCCTGGTTAATTTTTTTTTTCTTTTTTTAGTAGAGATGAGGTTTCACTATGTTGGCCAGGCTGGTCTCGAACTCCTGACTTCAAGTGATCCACCCACCGCGGCCTCCCAAAGTGCTGAGATTACAAGTGTGAGCCACCGTGCCCAGCCAGCACCAGCTTTTAATTGAAAAACATTATAGAACTTAAGAGTTAGGCACCATTCTTCCTTCCAAATCCATCTTTAAAACTCAGCTTTTCAGAAATATAACTGTTTTTGGTAAAGAAAAAAAATTAGACTTTTAAATTCCATTCCCTAGCCACTTCATGCCTGCTTATGTCTTACCTATGTAGTTTGCATCGCTGGTTCCTAAACTGTTTGCACATAAGAATTAGTGTGGCTCTTTTAGTTCTTTTTTTTCTTTAATCTGGAAGTTCACAAACCAGAATTGGTTCAGACATACTCCCTTTTAGTTCTTTTTAATCCATAGGTTCTGCTTCCATCACCTCCCCACCTTTTTTTTTTTCGAGATGGAGTCTCACTCTGTCACCCAGGCTGGAATGCAGTGGTATGATCTCAGCTCACTGCAACCTCCACCTCCTGGATTCAAGCTATTCTCCTGCCTCAGCCTCCTGAGTAGCACCTCCTCACCTTTTTTTTTTTTTTTTTTTTTTTTTAAGCAATTTGTTTGGAGAGGGGATCACATGTCCTTTAAAACTTCCTACAGTCTGGATTTTGCTGATTTTGTCTCCATGGTGTAATTTAGCATGTTCCTCTGACCTCTTTCTTGTAAACTGACAGCTCTATTCTAGAACTTTGACCACATCCAGATTTGTTGTTTGTTTCTTCAGACAAAGTCTCACTCTGTCACCCAGACTGGAGTGCAGTGGCGTGATCTCAGCTCACTGCAACCTCCACCTCCCAGGTCCAAGCAGTTCTGCCTCAGCCTCCCGAGTAGCTGAGATTACACGTGCCTACCACCACGCCCGGCTAATTTTTGTATTTGTTGTAGAGACAGAGTTTCACCATGTTGACCAGGCTGATCTTGAACTCCTGACCTCAGGTGATCTGTTCATCTCAGCCTCCCAAAGTGCTGGGATTACAGGTATGAGCCACTGTGCCTGGCCCAAAGTCACTTTTAGCTTCAAAAATGAGCTGTAGGGTATACCTTCTTTTTCTGTTTCTGTGGATTGTTTACTAAGGTTTGAATTTTTCTGTAACTGGTAGAACCTACAAGTCATTTGAACCAGAGTTTTCATAAGAACAGGTCATTTTAACCCCATCTTCTTTTTGGTTAGAGTTACTAAGCTGGTAAATAAGCGTGATCTGGCCAGGCATCGCGGCTCACACCTTGCCAGCACTTTGGGAGGCTGAGGCCAGCAGATCACCTGAGGTCAGGAGTTCAAGCCCAGCCTGGCCAACATGGTGAAATCCTGTCTCTACAAAAATACAAAAATTAGCCGGGCATGATGGCGGTACCTGTAATCCCAGCTACTTGGGAGGCTGAGGCAGGAGAATCGCTTGAACACAGGAGGCAGAGGTTGCAGTGAGCTGAGATCGCGCCATTGCACTCTAGCCTGGGCGATGGACCAAGACTCCTTCTCAAAAAGAAAAAAAAAAGTGATCTATTGCATATTGATTTAAGCAAGACATCTGATACAGTCTCTTATGTATTTTTGAAAACTGTGTCCTGTATTATGGTGCTTGAAACACCAATGGAAACATTTGTCTCAGGGTGGTTTGTATTTCCTGCACAGGTTCTTCATGAGGTGCCAGTGATACAGAAATAAATGTGTGTGCCTCTTTTCACACATGCACAGATGCCTCTCCAGGCAGGAGCTCTGCATGCCAACACATGCCTCCCTAGTGCCTAGAGCGGTGCTTGGCCTTTGCATGGTGGCGCAGGCACAGACAGGTTGATGCTTATGGAGAAAGGGTGAATCCGCTATGCCCATTTTGGGAATCTATCGGAAGTTAAATGTTTGCAGCTCCAGGCAGTGTCTCCTGATGATACAAGGGGAGCACCACCCTGGGCCTGCCTGCTGGGCACAGAACTTCTGAGAGGAGGAGGGTTGGAACAAGCCCACAAATAACGATCTTTTTCCCTTTTTTGGAGATAGGGTCTTGCTCTGTTGCCCAGGCTGGAGTGGGCAGTGGCACAAACACACTTACACAGCCTCAACCTCACTGGCTCAAGTAATCTTCCTGCCTCAGCCTCTTTAGTAGCTGGGGCTACAGGCACGTGCCACCACGCCTGGCTGATTTTTAAAAATTTTTTGGCAGGGCGTGGTGGCTCATGCCTGTAATCTCAGCACTTTGGGAGGCCGAGGAGGGTGGATCATCTGAGGTCAGGAATTCAAGACCAGCCTGGCCAACATGGTGAAACCCCATCTCTACTAAAAATATAAAAATTAGCTGGGTGTGGTGGCACATACCTGTAATCCCAGCTACTCGGGAGGCTGAGGCAGGAGAATCGCTTGAACCCGGGAGGTAGAGGCTGCAGTGAGCCGAGAACGCACCACTGCACTCCAGCCTGGCCAACAGAGCGAGACTCTGTCTCAAAAAAAAAAAAAAAAAAAAAATTTTGTTGCTTTGCACAGCAGCAGTGTTGTAGCCAATGAGATTTATCCGAGGTGTGATTATTGCTAATTGAAAACTTTTCCCAATACCCTGCCGTGATGACTTGCAATATAGTCGGCATTGGCAGTGTTTGAGAGTCTCTGTAAAGAGACCGAAAAAGAAATTTTTTTTTATAGAGATGGGGTTTCACTTTGTTGCCCAGGCTGGCCTCGAACTCCTGAGCTCAAACAATCCACCTGCCTCGGCTTCCCAAGGTGCTGAGATTACAAGTGTAAACCACCAAGCCCAGCCCACAAATAATCATCCTTAGACAATGTCTAAAGACATAAAGAATGTCTGAAGACAATCTTTAGACAAATTGTCTCATCATTTTTCGACAATACCGAGGTGCAGGCCTTGTGTCTGGTGGTGGTGGGGAAGAGATGGTTGACCAGGGCCTTAAAGATAATACAAATAATTAACGTGTGTTTGCGGCAGGGCTGGCTTCCTGCTGTGGTCACTCCAGTGTAGGGTGAAAGTGTTCCAGCCTGGATAGCTCTCCCATGTCTTTGGCATTCCTGAAATTAGGAGACCGTTTTCATTGACTTTCTAGTGTTTGCCATTCTGGTGGATTATCCTTCTTCTATACTGCTGGATCGGGTTTGTGGATTTGTCTAGCATCTGTGTAGAATAGGGGAGTGGGGACCCTAACCCTCACTAAATATGGAAGTTCCTGACTGCTTCTCAGATGGGAACTCAAAGCCTTTATAGAACTGAGACTTAGAACAGGAAGCAAGAATGCTAGAAACTTGCTAACATTTTCTCTTCATTATTCCCTGGCTGTTTCCCCATGGTAGCTTTGTGTCATGTACGTGCACTTCCAGGAACAGAGTGCAGGGGAACCATCTCAGTGTCTCCCCTTCCAAATCTTGGCTTCTGGAGGGAGAGATGCTGGGGTGGGAGTGCTCCTTGGTGGAGTACTCAGGAGCTTAATAAAAGCAGAGGGAGCTGGAGAGCAAGGTCTGGCCTGCAGAGCTGGCACAGAGAAGCCTGGTGTGGGGCTGTCCAGCCTACCAATATACAGTTAAGAAGAAAGGAGGGCCGGGCGCGGTGGCTCAAGCCTGTAATCCCAGCACTTTGGGAAGCCGAGACGGGCGGATCACGAGGTCAGGAGATTGAGACCATCCTGGCTAACACGGTGAAACCCCGGCTCTACTAAAAAATACAAAAAACTAGCCGGGCGAGGTGGCGGGCGCCTGTAGTCCCAGCTACTCGGGAGGCTGAGGCAGGAGAATGGCGTGAACCCGGGAGGCGGAGCTTTCAGTGAGCTGAGATCCGGCCACTGCGCTCCAGCCTGGGCCACAGAGCGAGACTCCGTCTCAAAAAAAAAAAAAAAAAAAAAAAAGAAACCCCGTCTCTACTAAAAACACCAAAAAATAAGCCAGGCGTGGTGGTGTGCACCTGTAATCCCAGCTACTTGGGAGGCTGAGGCACAAGAATTGCTTGAACCCGGGAAGTAGAGGTTGCAGTGAACCAAGATCGTGTCACTGCACTTCAGCCTGGGTGACAGAGTGAGACCCTGTCTCTCACACACACACACACACATATATCCTTTCTTCTTGTTTTTTTTTTTTTTTTGAGACGGAGTCTCGCTCTGTCGCCCAGGCTGGAGTGCAGTGGCCGGATCTTAGCTCACTGAAAGCTCCGCCTCCCGGGTTCACGCCATTCTCCTGCCTCAGCCTCCCGAGTAGCTGGGACTACAGGCGCCCGCCACCTCGCCCGGCTAGTTTTTTGTATTTTTTAGTAGAGCCGGGGTTTCACCGTGTTAGCCAGGATGGTCTCAATCTCCTGACCTCGTGATCCGCCCGTCTCGGCCTCCCAAAGTGCTGGGATTACAGGCTTGAGCCACCGCGCCCGGCCGAGACGGGGTTTCACCATATTGGCCAGGCTGGTCTCGAACTCCTGACCTCAAATGATCCACCTGCCTCTGCTTCCCAAAGTGCTGGGATTACAGGCCTGAGCCACTGCACCTGGCAGAAAAAAGATTTTCACAAGAACTGGAAGGTTAACTCCCCTCCCAGACCCAAAGATGCAGATTCGGCCTGACCAGCAGGAATGCAGGTGTGCCTCACTGTGATGAGGGCAGAACTGAGGCTGCTTCTCAGGTAACTGTGAGGGTCTAGCTGCCCTCCCACCCCCACCCGCAGACAAGAGGGCCGGATAGAAGAGCCTCCCAGCATAGCCAATGGGACACCATGAATCATAGGCTTGTACTGTGGAAACTAGCAATTATGGTAATTCCTCGCACTACAAAGGGCTCTTCCTCTTACCAAAGGACATTTTACTCCCCCAAGCTGCTTCTCTTCCCTTTTAAATAGCAGCTCCTCGGTGAATAAAGGCAGAAACATGTGGTTATAGGGAAGTATAAAGGAAGATAACATCTCTCACATAATGGCAAACAATGATTTGAAAATATTGGTTATGTAAAGCAGTTTATGTGAATGATAACTAGAAGATAAATACGGAAAAGTAACTGAACACTGCTGACGCCTCTCTGAGCTTGCTTTGTGATGTGTGGGCAGCTAGAAAAAGCAGCTCATTGTTAGGTGGCTCCTGTAAACACTTCCTGATGGGGAGCCTGTGAGCAGAAAAGAGCAGGCACAGGCCTGGACAGTGGTCATGCACTGTTAGCATGAACCCCGCTGAGCAGCAGACGCCCGCCCAGGTCAGCTTGGAGGAGGGAAGGAGTCGCTGTCCTGGGCCACAGTCTAGGGGGTGGACCCTGGTGCCATCCGTTTTGTGAGACTCACGTTAGTTTCTACCAACAGCCAAATACCACAGATGCAAAGACTTGGGGGAGAAGTCCATGAACATTGTCTGAATGTATGGTAAAGAAAGAAAAGAAAAATTAATCATTTGTGGAAATGTAGGCTTTATTGTTTTAATGGGAAATTTGGTGATTTTATACAGTTTTGTTTTGTTTTGTTTTGTTTTTTTTGAGACGAAGTCTCTGTAACCCAGGCTGGAGTACGGTGGCGCCATCTCGGTTCACTGCAACCTCCGCTTCCCAGGTTCAAGCGATTCTCCTGCCTCAGCCTCCCAAGTAGCTGGGACTACAGTCACCTGCCAGCACGTCAGGCTAATTTTTTTTTGGTGGAGACAGGGTTTGGGGTTTCTCTGTGTTAGCCAGGATGGTCTTGATCTCCTGACCTCTTGATCCGCCTGCCTTGGCCTCCCAAAGTGCTGGGATTACAGGCGTGAGCCGCTGTGCCCAGCCTGTATATAGTTTTTAGACTGATGGGTAAAATGTTGAAGGTCTGTATTGCAGTTCTGCCTTTACTTTCTAAAAAGGATTCCTAAATTGATCCAGCATCAAATCAGTATATTTTAACCCTGACGATGAGCAGTATAGTTTCAGGTCTTGAATAGTGGGTTCTCCCACTGTAACTCCCTGACAGTTCTTCCTGCCCATTGCACAAACAAAATCAGTTCATTGCAGTAAAGAAAGAGTTTAGGACTGGGCGTGGTGGCTCATGCCTGTAATCCCAGCACTTCGGGAGGCCAAGGCGGGCAGATCACCTGAGGCCAGGAGTTCAAGACCAGCCTGGTCAACATGATGAAACCCCATCTCTACTAAAAATACAAAAATTAGCTGGGCCTAGTGGCAGGTGCCTGGAATCCCAGCTACTCAGGAGGCTGAGGCAAGAGAATCGCTTGAACCCGGGAGGTGGAGGTTGCAGTGAGCCAAGATCACACCACTGCACTCCAGCCTGGGCGACAGAGCGAGATTCTGTCTCAAAAAAAAAGAAAGAGTTTAATTGATGTGAGGCCAGCCATGCTACATGGAAGAGTTATTACTCCAATTAGTCTCTCCACGCATTTGGGGGCTAGAGTTTTTCTAAAATAGTTTGGAGTAAGGGGTGGTGGTGGCTGGGCAGTGGGTGCTTGCTGCCGATTGGTCAGGGCGCAATCACAGGGGTGTGGGAATCATCCTCCTGCCAGAGTCACTTCTGGGCGGGTCCAGGAGGAGCCATCACGTTGGACTTGCAAAACACCTGAAAAGATACCTCAAAAGACCAATCTTAGGTTCTGCAATAGAGATGCAGGAGTAATTGGAGAAGTTGCAGGTCTTGTGACCTCTGGAATGACAGCTGGCACCTTACCCGAATTCAGACTCCTCACCTCTTCCTAGCCTGGTGGGGTCTCTCATTAGCTTCAGAAAGCTTAGCAAAGGTGGTTGAGTTTCGGGAAAGGGCTGTTACTATTTAAAGCAGAAACTAGGCCCTGTTTGGTGGCTCCCACTTGTAATCCCACCACTTTGGGAGGATTGGGAGTGGCCGAGATCACGCCACTGCACTCCAGCCTGGCGACGAGCAAGACTCGTCTCTAAATAAATAAATAAATCCAGATTGTGCATTTTATAATACTAGATGCTCGTTTTGTCATATGTTAATCCAATTTACTTCGTTAAAGGTGTCAAGATTCTGCCCTCCAAGAAAGTCTTGCCATGATTGGATAGGACCCCCAGACAAATATTCAAACCTTCGACCTGTTCACTTTTACATACCTGAAAATGAATCACCATCGGAACAAAAGCTTAGAAAATTAAGACAAGAAACACAAGAATGGAATCAACAGTTCTGGGCAAACCAGAATTTGACTTTTAGTAAGGTAAGTTTCAGTTTTAGATCAGAATGAGAAACAACACAGTTGGCCACTTGAGGGTGCTAGATATTTAGTGTTTGCTTTGCGATTTGTCTCAGTCCCTCCCCCACACTGTATGTATGTGTGGATGTGTGTATATATACGCATGTAATTTTAAAAACTAATATGTAACTGTATATAAGAGATGGTCATTCATAGAACCACAGATCTTGAGACTTTGAAGGAAGCAATGTGTGAGCAGCAGAGCCAGAACTGGAAGTACGTGTTTTACACACACATATGTGTGTGTGTTTGTCTTTATGAGAATACCGGTTTTTTTTAGGTGGGGCATGGTGGCTCTGCAGTCCCAGCACTTTGGGAGGCTGAGATGGGCAGATCACTTGAAGCCAGGAGTTTGAGAGCAGCCTGGCCAACGTAGCGAAATCTAATCTCTACTAAAAATATAAAAATGAGCCAGGTGTGGTGGCACATGTCTGTGGTCCCCGTGACTTGGGAGGCTGAGGCACAAGAATTGCTTGAACGGGGGAGGCGGAGGTTGCAATGAGCTGAGATCGCACCATTGCACTCCAGTCTGGGTGACAGGAGTGAGACCCTGACTCAAAAAAAAAGAAACCCAGTTTTTGTGACATGTTGGATTCTTCCTGAGAATTCAAAAACATTTTTTTGTTGTTGGGTTTTTTGTTTTTTTTTTTGAGACGAAGTTTCACTCTGTCACCAGGCTGAAGTGCAGTGATATGATCTCAGCTTACCGCACTCTCTACCTCCCAGATTCAGGCGATTCTTCTGCCTCAGCCTCCCAAATAGCTGGGATTACAGGCACACGCCACCACGCCCAACTAATTTTTGTATTTATAGTGGAGACCAGGTTTCACTATGTGGGCAGGATAGTCTTGATCTCCTGACCTTGTGATCCACCCACCTCAGCCTCCAGAAGTGTTGGGATTATAGGCGTGAACCACCGTGCCCAGCCGAGAATTCAAAATTCTTAACAAGATACTTATAAATAAACTGTGTAAGAAAAAAGCATAAATAGTCTAAACCAGAAGAAAAACATTTAAACTTTTTTTTTTTCTGAGATGGAGTTTCACTCCTGTTGCCCAGGCTGGCGTGCAATGGTGTGATCTCGGCTCACCGCAACCTCCACCTCCCTGGTTCAAATGATTCTCCTGCCTCAGCTTTCCAAATAGCTGGGATTACAGGCGCTCGCCACCACACCCGGCTAATTTTTGTATTTTTAGTAGAGATGGGGATTCACCACGTTGGCCAGGCTGGTCTTGAACTCCTGACTTTCAGGTGATCCGCCTGACTTGGCCTCTCAAAGTGCTGGGATTACGGGCATGAGCCACTGTGCCCGGCAACATTTAAACTTTGATTTGCCATTTGAGTGGGCTATGTCAGGTGGGGTGTATTTATCATATTCTGTGGATTTTTTTTTTTTTTTTTTTTTGAGACAGAGTCTCACTCAGTTGTCCAGGCTGAAGTGCAGTGGCATGATATCGGCTCACTGCAACCTCTGCCTCCCGGGTTCAAGCAGTTCTCCTGCCTCAGCCTCCTGAGTAGGTGGGATTACAGGTGCCCACCATCATACCTGGCTAATTTTTGTACTTTTAGTAGAGACGGGGTTTCTCCATGTTGGCCAGGCTGGTCTGGAACTGCTGATCTCAGGTGATAAAGTGCTAGCATTACAGGTGTGAGCCACTGCACCTGACCTATTCTGTGGATTTATACACAGTGTCTCCCAAGTTTATTGAACATCTTTTCAAATCCTATTATAAACACAAAACTTTTAACCACATTCAGAGGGTTTTAAATGAGCTTTGAGATGGGTCACTTGCTTCTCAGAAAATCCACATCTGCACTTCTCCAGGACACTGTGAGCTGTGCTCTAGCCAAAGAAAAATGGAAAGACAGAGAAAGTTCTGAGAGCCTTTTTTTTTTTTTTTTTTTTTTTTTTTTAGGAAAAAGAAGAATTTATTCACTCAAGACTAAAAACTAAAGGCCTGGGCCTGAGAACTGAATCAGGTTAGTGCATTTGTTTGGGTTTTTTGGGTTTTTTTTTGCTTTCTTTGTTTGGGTTTGAGCAAGTCCATGAGAAGGTAAAGCAAGGGCAGTGAGAGAAGTGGGGAAGTTTAGGGCAGTTCTTGGCCTGCTTTGGGGCAGTGCTCGGCACACCCCTGTCCAGGTTCTTTTGCACACCCAGTTCCCAAGCATGGCTCTCCAATCTCTAGCTCCCTCTTCTCTCTCAGGAGTTTAGGTGGTTATGATGGATGATGACCACCTTCTTTTTTTTTTTTTTTGAGACGGAGTCTTGCTCTGTCGCCCAGGCTGGAGTGCAGTGGCCGGATCTCAGCTCACTGCAAGCTCCGCCTCCCGGGTTTACGCCATTCTCCTGCCTCAGCCTCCCAAGTAGCTGGGACTACAGGCGCCCGCCACCTCGCCCGGCTAGTTTCTTTGTATTTTTTAGTAGAGACAGGGTTTCACCGTTTTAGCCAGGATGGTCTCGATCTCCTGACCTCGTGATCCGCCCGTCTCGGCCTCCCAAAGTGCTGGGATTACAGGCTTGAGCCACCGCGCCTGGCCTTGATGACCACCTTCTGACCTTTGACTTCCATCCTGAGGTCTCAGCCTTTGCAGCTTCTCCCTCTCCAAACCAGCTTCTCTTCTGATCCCTGATCTCAGTTCACTGCTCAAAATAGCCTTTCCTTATTTTCTCTTGGTGTTGAAGTTAGGCCTGAGTGACATCTCATGCTGTTCATTAAACAGATGTCTGCTGCCAAAATGTTGTTCTGATAGAAAATCCAAAATCATCGACCCCAAAAGCCAAGTCTGTCATTGGGCTAAAGTGCCATTCCTACTAATCCTTTACCTCACCTGATTCATTTAAAGTAAAGGGCTGGGAGCTTGAGTTACCCCCATGCCAGGACCTCTGTTGCTGTTTGCTGGCCGCTGGAGAGGTGGGGTCTTGCAGGCCCTGGAGAGGTGGGGCCTTGCAGGGCAGAGCTGGAGCAGATGCTGCATCCAACAGTAAGCATGAGAATGAGCACTCCCAGTTTCGGGTCCTGTGCTGGACACTGTGCAAGTCCTGTGCATATATCACCTGTTGCATTTCCCACAGTGACCCAGTGAAGTAGATACTGTTACCTTTACCGTTTTATAGAAGAGCAACCTGAGGCTTCCCCAAAATTACACAGTGAGAATGTGGTGTGGCCTGGATTCTCACCTCGGGAGTCGGATTGCAAAGCCTCCCTGGGCCTCACCACGCTCCATGGCTGTCAGCAAATTCCATGCTGACCTGGTGTGCGTGTGTGTGTGCGCGCGTGTGTGTGCGTGTGCGTGCACGCGTGTGTGCATGTGCGTACCACATGTGCCATGCCATGTCCGTAGGTCTGTCATATCAGGTAGGACTAGGTCGGCTCATGCCTTGGAAGTGCTTTGGAGACAGCCACTCTCCTGACAAATGGGAGTTGTTGTTTTGATTCTTACTAAGGTCTCAGAATCCTGTTAATGGCTTTGCTGAGTATTGAAAGGCTGGCCTTAAATTAGGTTTGAAAATGAATTTCGTGCTGGGCGCGGTGGCTCAAGCCTGTAATCCCAGCACTTTGGGAGGCCGAGACGGGCGGATCACGAGGTCAGGAGATCAAGACCATCCTGGCTAACACTGGGAAACCCTGTCTCTACTAAAAATACGAAAAACTAGCCGGGCGAGGTGGCGGGCGCCTATAGTCCCAGCTACTTGGGAGGCTGAGGCAGGAGAATGGCGTAAGCCCTGGAGGCGGAGCTTGCAGTGAGCTGAGATCCGGCCACTGCACTCCAGCCCAGGCGACAGAGCGAGACTCCGTCTCAAAAAAAGAAAATGAATTTGGTAATAGGACAGGATGTGTTAAGGAAGGGAAGCATGAAGGGAGCTGCCTGCTCTGGCAGCTGTTGAAAGTTAGCAGGCCGCAGTGCCTGCAGTGGGAGTGGGGCAGCAGGCGTGTCACCTTGGGCCAGAGCACGTCTTGTACACGGTTGGACCAATGCGTGAGGATATAGGTCCCCAAGAGCCAAGAGAGGGGGAGCTTTGTTGAATACATGATGTTGGAGAAACCTTTGGCCCAAAAGAACAAATTTAGATTCGTTCTCCCTGCAATACAAATATGTTCCAGTGGGTCAAAATGTTAATTATTATTAATTTTTTTTTCTTTTTTTTTGAGACAGGGTCTCTCCCTGTCTCCCAGGCTGGAATGCAGTGGCACCATCTGGGCTCACTAGAGCCTTGACCTCATAGCCTCAAGTGATCCTCCCACTTCAGCCTCCCAAGTACCTAGGACTACAGGTGCACGCCAGCACCACACCTGGCTAATTTTTGTGTATTTTGTAGGGACGGAGTTTTGCCATTTTGCCCAGGCTGGTCTGAAACTCCTGAACTCAAGTAGTCCACCCACCTTGGCCTCCCAAAGTGCTGGGATTACAAGCGTGAGCCACCGTGCCCAGCCAAAAAGTTAATTATTAAAAGTCAGGCCAGGTGCGGTGGTTCACGCCTGTAATCCCAGCACTTGGGGAGGCCGAGGCGGGCGGATCACAAGGTCAGGAGTTTGAGACCAGCCTGATCAACATGGTGAAAACCCCGTCTCCACTAAAAGTACAAAAATTAGCCGGTTGTGGTGGCAGGCGCCTGTAATCCCAGCTACTCAGGAGACTGAGGCAGGAGAATCACTTGAACCCAGGAGGCAGAGGTTGTGGTGAGCCGAGATTGCGCCGCTGTACTCCAGCCTGGGTGACGGAGCGAGTCTCTATCTCAAAAAAATAAAAAAAAGTAAGTCGATTATTTATGGATGAAAGAGTTAGATATATAGTTCCTAGCTGTAGAGCATCTAATAGGATGTAACAGACTCTCTATTATCTGGAGGAATGATGCCCTCCTGAGCTTGAGGGTCAAGATAGAGAGATTCAAGAACATCAAAGCTGAAAACATCAGTGTTCAGACTCCTTTTGATCCACCTTTCTGGACAGGAGAGTTTGCTGAGCAGATGTGGGGGTGGCTCAGTACCCGGGGCAGGGTGGAGCTGGCCCCAGTCATGGCCTGTGCTCAGACGCTAAGACCAGAGCAATTTCTTCCTCGTGTTCAAACTTTTCTCCTAGGCCACTGCTTTACCTTTCTCATGCTATAAACTGGCTTTCTCTGCCTCCTTGTTTATCCCTCCTAAGTTCAAGGAAGCAGTCTGCTGAGGAGGCTGCCTTTCCCCAGGCTGGCACCAGCCCAGTTGGGAGGTGCCGGATTAGCTGAGGCGGAGGTGGGGCTTGTGCAGAGAGCCTGGCTGCTGCCATGGAGACGGGAGGAAGCAGGCAAAAGAGCAGGCCTGCTGGCAAAGGATCAGAGGGCTGGGCAGACACAGGGATCAGTGTTCCGGAAATGCGAGGAAGGGCAAGTGCTGGCAGCAAAGGTGACATGGGCAATTTGGACTTCAGGAAAACCTGCCACAAATTTGCAGAAATAACACACTTTTTTTTTTTTTTTTTTTGAGGCGGAGTCTCGCTCTGTCACCGGGACTGGAGTGCAGTGGCCGGATCTCAGCTCACTGCAAGCTCTGCCTCCCGGGTTTATGCCATTCTCCTGCCTCAGCCTCCGGAGTAGCTGGGACTACAGGCGCCCGCCACCTCGCCTGGCTAGTTTTTTTTTTTTTGTATTTTTAGTAGAGACGGGGTTTCACCGTGTTAGCCAGGATGGTCTCGATCTCCTGACCTCATGATCCGCCCGTCTCGGCCTCCCAAAGTGCTGGGATTACAGGCTTGAGCCACCGCGCCCGGCAATAACACACATTTATAGACAAGTAACGTGACTGTAAGAAGAAAAAATTGCTCAAACTCTAAATTTTACAAGGCATATTTGTTGATTTCTTTGAGATGGAGTCTCACTCTGTCACCAGGCTGGAGTGCAGTGGCATGATCTCGGCCACTGATTCAACAAGAAGTCATCATTTCATGCTTACTCAATTCATGGGGGAATGTTTTCAGTCTTGAGACTCAGTGCTGGTGGAGTTACATCAAAGGTGGATGGCAGTAGAAAATCCTCAGTCCCTTTTCCGGAAGGATTTAGCTAAACATACTACACATATCCCAGGAAGCAGGAAAGTGATGCTCATGAATCATGTGTAAGAATTCATGTGGAGAGCCAGGCTTCATGACTCACACCTGTAATCTCACCACTTTGGGAGGCTGAGGTGGGTGGATCACTTGAGCCCAGGAGTTTGAGACCAGCCTGGGCAACATGGTGAAACCCTATGTCTACAAAAATTTAAAAATAAAAATAGGCCGGGCGCGGTGGCTCAAGCCTGTAATCCCAGCACTTTGGGAGGCCGAGACGGGTGGATCACGAGGTCAGGAGTTCGAGACCATCCTGGCTAACACGGTGAAACCCCATCTCTACTAAAAATACAAAAAACTAGCCGGGCGAGGTGGCGGGCGCCTGTAGTCCCAGCTACTCAGGAGGCTGAGGCAGGAGAATGGCGTAAACCCGGGAGGCGGAGCTTGCAGTGAGCTGAGATCTGGCCACTGCACTCCAGCCTGGGCGACAGAGCGAGACTCCATCTCAAAAAA
>NC_045439.1:2318731-2322599 GCF_002776525.5 Piliocolobus tephrosceles | reverse complement strand
AGGCCAGGTGCAGTTGCTCACGCCTGTAATCCCAGCACTTTGGGAGGCCGAGGCGGGTGGATCGCCTGAGGTCGGGAGTTCAAGAACAGCCTGACTAACATGAAGAAACTCTGTCTCTACTGAAAATATAAAATTAGGCTGGGCGTGGTGGCTCATGTCTATAATCCCAGCGCTTTGGGAGGCCAAGGTGGGTGGATCACGAGGTCAGGAGTTCGAGACCAGCCTGATCAGCATGGTGAAACCCCATCTCTACTAAAAATACAAAAAATTAGCCAGGCACGGTGGCGGGCGCCTGTAGTCCCAGCTACTCTGGAGGCTGAGGCAGGAGAATGGCGTGAACCCGGGAGGCGGAGCTTGCAGTGAGCTGAGGTCATGCCACTGCACTCTAGCCTGGGCTACAGAGTGAGACTCCGTCTCAAAAAAAAAAAAAAAATTAGCCAGGCGTGGTGGTGCATGCCTGTAATCCCAGCTACTCAGGAGGCTGAGGCAGAAGAAACACTTGAACCCTGGAGGTGGAGGTTGTGGTGAGCCGAGATCGCACCATTGCACGCCAGCCTGGGCAACCAGAGTGAAACTCCATCTCAAAAAAAAAATAAAAATAAAAATAAACATCCAAGTTTGCAAGTTTGGCAGTATGTGTCTGTAGTCCCAGCTACTCGGAAAGCTGAGGTGGGAGGATTGCTTGAGCCCAGGAGGTGGAGGCTGCAGTGAGCCTAGATTGTGTCACTGCACTCCAGCCTAAGTGGCAGAGCCAGACCGTCTCCAACAGCAACAACAAAAATTCATGTGGGAAACATGGGAAGAGTTCAGCTGTGTGTTCTTTGCAGCAGGATCTTTCATTGCAGAAGAATGGGAAGAATGGAAATGTCCAGTACTAGGAGAACGGATAAGGCTGTGGTGGCCTACCACTCACTGGCCTTCACTGGAATATTCTGCAGCAGTGCAGGAAAACGAGTGATTGAATTTAAAGTGCAAGCAGCAGAATACTGTGATTTCAGTTCTGCCAGTCTCAAAATTAAATCTCATTTGTAAGGCAGGCAGTATTGTGGGAGAATTTCTCTAATGTATTTAATTCTCAGAGTGTTTATGCAATGGCAGGAAGTGTACCATCAAAATGGGTTTAGTTTAAGTCAGTCTCCTGAGTATTTATGAAACACCCACTTGGTTTTCGGTAAGTGTGGTGAATTCGGTGTTCTGCCTCTTTCCCCGGACTTAGTGGTATGTTTGGTAACAAGCTGCAGTGCTGCAACGTGGACCATGCCCTGCTTAGCAGACATTACGGTGCTTCTGCTGCCTGCTGAGCCTTGGCCTGGGGGTGTTTGAGCCAAGTGCAAGGAACCTGTGTCAATGGAGTCAGGTGGCAGCAACTGGTACCCCTGCCTGCGGGGTAGTCCCGTGGTCACCC
This sequence comes from Piliocolobus tephrosceles, assembly GCF_002776525.5. Taxonomy (NCBI): domain Eukaryota; kingdom Metazoa; phylum Chordata; class Mammalia; order Primates; family Cercopithecidae; genus Piliocolobus; species Piliocolobus tephrosceles. Next base: position 2,321,194 of record NC_045439.1, on the reverse strand, counting down.
TAACAGTAGCGACCACAAGCAAGCACTTCTGTGCCAGCCCCGCCCCTCCCGCCACACTGACGGAGTGCAGCCTCATGAGGTGTGTGGTTGCCATCACACACTAGAGAGGAAGATACTGAGATGGAGGCAAGTCACAGCTCTGGGGCCACACAGCCAAGTGGGGATGGTCTTGGCCTTTGTCCATCCCAGATGAGGTCTTGCTGTGTTGCCCAGGCTGGCCTCAAGCAGTCTTCCTGCCTCCACCTCTGAGTACGGACACAGTTTTGAGTGCCCTATGTGTGTATAAACAGTAACGTGTGAGACAGAGTAGGCCCTCTTTATCTGAGGGATACATTCCAAGACCCCCAGTGAATGCCTGAGACTGAGGCTAGTACCAAGCCCTGTGTGTACACTATGTTTTTCCCTACACAGTTGTCCCTCCCCTACATCCTCAGTTCGACCAACCATGGATTGAAAATATTGAAAACAATAAACATAAACAATAAAATATTGAAAATAAAAAATACCAATTTTTTTTTAGACGGAGTCTCACTCTGTCGCCCAGGCTAGAGTGCAGTGGCAAGATCTCGGCTCCCTATAAACTCTGCCTCCCGGTTCAAGCAATTCTCTTGCCTCAGCCTTCTGAGTAGCTGGGACTATAGGCACACACCACCACGCCTGACTAATTTTTGTATTTTTAGTAGAGATGGGGTTTCACCATGTTGGCCAGGCTGGTCTCAAACCCCTGACCTCAGATGATCCGCCCGCCTCAGCCTCCCAAAGTTCTGGGATTACAGGCGTGAGCCACTGTGCACGGCCAAAAATAGAAAAATTTAGAAGTACAGCATAATGGCTAGGCGCGGTGGCTCATGCCTGTAATCCTAGCACTTTGGGAGGCTAAGGCAGGTGGATCACGTGAGGTCAGGAGTTTGAGACCAGGCTGGCCAACATGGTAAAACCCTGTCTATACTAAAGATATAAAAATTAGCTGGGCATTGTGGTGCATGCCTGTAATCCCAGCTACTTGGGAGGTTGAGGCAGGAGAATCATTTGAACCTGGGAGGCGGAGGCTGCAGTGAGCCGAGATTGTGCCACTGCACTCTAGCCTGGGCAACACAGCAAGATTATGTCTCAAAAAAAAAAAAAGTACAGTATGACAGCTGTTCATACAGCATTTACGTTGTATTAGGTATCATAAGTAATCTAGAGATGACTTAAAGCATATAGGATAATGCAAGTAGGTTTTTTGCAAATATTTGGAGACAAGGCCTTGCTCTGCCACTCAGGCTGGAGTGTAGTGGCGCAATCATGGCTTGCTGGAGCTTCAACCTTCCAGGTTCAAGCCATCCTCCTGCCTCAGCCTCCCAAGTAGCTGGGACTGCAGGCACACGCCACCATGCCTTGCTAATTAAAAAAAGTTTTTTTTGTAGAATTTTTTTCTCACTGTGTTGCCCAGGTCTATCACACCATTATAATATTTTATTTTGTTTTATTTTATTTTATTTTATTTTATTCAGAACGGAGTATCGATCTGTCACACAGACTGGGGTGCAGTGGTGCAATCTCGGCTCACTATAAGCTCCACCTCTGGGTTCAAGCAATTCTCCTGCTTCAGCCTCCCAAACAGCGAGGACTACAGGTGTCCACCACCGCACCCAACTAATTTTTGTTTTTTTGTTGTTTTTGTTGTTTTTTGAAGCGGAGTTTCGCTCTGTTGCTGGGGTGGAGTGCAGTGGCCCTATCTTGGCTCACTGCAACCTCCACCTCCTGGGTTCAAGCAATCCTCCTGCCTCAGCCTCCCGAGTAGCTGGGAGTACAGGTGTGTGCTACCACACCAAGCTAATTTTTTTTGTATTTTTAGTAGAGATGAGGTTTCTCATGTTGGCCAGGATGGTCTCAATCTCTTGACCTTGGATCCACCCACCTCAGCCTCCCAGAGTACTGGGATTACAGGTGTGAGACACTACACCCAGCCCATTTTGTTTTTTGTTTTTTTGAGACGGAGTTACATTCTTGTTGCCCAGGCTGGAGTGCAGTCACGCAATCTTGGCTCACTGCAACCTCCGCCACCTGGGTTCAAGGGATTCTCCTGCCTCATCCTCCTGAGTAGCTGGGATTACAGGCAAGTGCCATCCCACCCAGCTAATTTTTTTTTTTTTTTTCCTGAGACAGAATCTTGCTCTGTCACCCAGGCTGGAGTGCAGTGGCACGATCTTGGCTCGCTGCAAGCTCCACCTCCTGGGTTAACACCATTCTCCTGCCTCAGCCTCCCAAGTAGCTGGGACTACAGGTGCCCGCCATCAAGCCTGGATAATTTTTTGTATTTTTAGTAGAGACGGGGTTTCACCATGTTAGCCAGGATGGTCTTGATCTCTTGACCTTGTGATCCTCCCGCCTTGGCCTCCCAAAGTGCTGGGATTACAGGCGTGAGCCACTGCGCCCAGCTATTTTTTTTTTTTTTTTTTTTTTTTTTTTTTTTTTTTT
>NC_045439.1:2298895-2318631 GCF_002776525.5 Piliocolobus tephrosceles | reverse complement strand
TCCTGCCTCAGCCTCCCAAGTAGCTGGGACTTCAGGTGCCCGCCACCTCGTCCGGCTAATTTTTTTTTTTTTTTTTTTTTTTGTATTTTTAGTAGGGATGGAGTTTCTTCATTTTGGTCAGGCTGTTCTCAAACTCCCGAACTCAGGTGATCCGTCCATCCCGGCCTCCCAAAGTGCTGGGATTACAGGCGTGAGCCACTGCACCCAACCTATTATACCATTTTATATAAAAGATTTGAGCATCCTGAAATGTTGGTATCTGTGGTAGTTCTGGAACCAATCTCCTATCGATACCAAGGGACAAGTTTTCATTTATAGCTGTGATAAAGTTTAATTTATAAATTAGGCACAACGAGAGACTAGGAATGATAACTAATAAAACAAGTATAACAATATGCCAGCATCTCAAATCTTGTGCTTTGCGACAATTACCAAGTAAATAAGGGTTATTCAGACACAAGCACTGCTGTATGGTGACAGTGGGTCTGATCACCAAGACGGCTGCTGAGTGACTCACTTAGAGTGGGGAGCGTCTACACCATGAGTGTGCTGGACAGAGGGAGGAGTCACCTCCTGGGCGGGTCGGAGCAGGACATTGGGAGGTTTCATCACGCTACTCAGAACAGCATGCAGTTCAAAACTTACGAATTGTTCATTTCTGGAACTTTCCATTTAATATTTTCAGACTCCACTTGACCTCATGGTAACTGAAACCATGGAAGGCAAAACCATGGATGGAGGGGACTGCTGTGCTCTCGCCATCTCCCTTACACAGTTGAGTAAACCGAGGCACAGAAGAAAATGAAATAGCCCCAGATTACATAGGAAATGGCAGCACTGAGGTGAAAAGCAGAGCAGAGGGCCGTCGAGTTCAACTGCTCTTCATTCCGGTGGCACTAGACCTGTCCGAGTGGCCAGAGGAGACGTGGCTCTCGTCCTCTGTCTGCTGTGTGGCTAGGGGCAAGCCATGCTTGTGCCGTCTGAGTGTTTTTGTCTGTGTGAATAAAGGTGTTGCCAGACACCTTCCCCGCTCCATAGGAGGGAGGGTGGAATCATACCCTTGGCCCCCTTGCCCGCTCCCCTGTGGGCCGGAGCGTCAGCATCAGCTGTGCCACACGATGGTGTGCACTCTGCTGGAGGTGGCGCCTTCAGGGGAAGCAGTCTGCCAGGGAGGCTAGAGGGCACCCCGGATGGAAGCCGAGCATGGTCCCTGCGCCTCTGCACGGGAAGTGCTCTCCAGCAGGAGCCCCTGAGCCAGAGCCCAGCGCTCTTATAAGAGATCTCATTTCCTCTTCGGGGACTGGGGCTTCTAAGCCAGAGTGCTCCTCCTGCACCTGCCACCCTTGATGTGGTTTCATTCCCTGGTCCCTGAGCCATAGCTGGGGGGCATGAGACTGGCCCCTGGGCTGCTCTGGGGACCCTACTTCAGGTCAGCCCTGCCACTCCCCGCCCACTCATAGGGCTGTGGGTCCTGCCCTGTGGCCTTTCTACCTCTCTTGCGTGTGGGTGAGCCTGAGCGTGGCCACCGCCCTGGGAGTGCCACAGAGGCAAGCCGCACTGGTCCTCCTGTGTTAACAGCCCCACCAGCACGCGGGAATGGAGTAGTCAGGCCAGGACCTGTCCCAGGAATGGGCAGCCTGTTAACCTAGGATGCATTCAAGTTAGGATACATTTCATTCCCATGTAACGGTGGCTCACAATAGGATACATTTCATTCCAGTTGCAGTGACTCACAGTAGGATACATTTCATTCCCCTGCAGCAGTGGCTCACAGTTCCTCCATAGAATCTGCAGGAAGTACTGGAGTGTCCGTGACGAAACACGTCACTCACTGTGCATGGTATAGATACCTGCCTGGGTCTTAATCACTTGTGAAGAAACGAGTTATGGCTGTGACCTTTATGTACAATTCACATACCATAAAATTCACCCTGCCCTTTTTTTTTTTTTTTGAGATGGAGTCTCCTTGCCTAAATTCACCCTTTTGAACTGTAATTCCGTGGCTTTTAGTCCCCTGCCTAAATTCACCCTTTTGAACTGTAATTCCGTGGCTTTTAGTAGTTACAAGATTGTACAACTACATCACTAATTCTTTTTTTTTTTTTTTTTTTGAGGCGGGATCTCAGCTCACTGCAAGCTCCGCCTCCCGGGTTTATGCCATTCTCCTCCCTTAGCCTCCCAAGTAGCTGGGACTACAGGCACCTGCCACCTCGCCCGGCTAGTTTTTTTTTTGTATTTTTAGTAGAGACGGGGTTTCACCGTGTTAGCCAGGATGGTCTCAATCTCCTGACCTCGTGATCCGCCCGTCTCGGCCTCCCAAAGTGCTGGGATTACAGGCTTGAGCCACCGCGCCCGGCCAACTACGTCACTAATTCTAAACATTTTCATCACCTCAAAAAGAAACCCCATACCCATTAGCAGCCAGTCTCAGTTCCTGCCTCACCTAACCCCGGCAGCCCACTTTCTATCTCTGGATTTGCCTATTCTGAACATTTCCAGATAAATGGAAACATACAATATGTGGTCTTTTGTGTCTGCCTTTTTTCACTTAAGTTCATAATGTTTTCAAGATTTACATATGTTGTATCATGTATTAGTACTCTGGAGATTTTTTTATGACTGTATAATATTCTATACGGATATACCATGTTTTGTTTATCCACTTATTAGTTGATGAACATTTGGATTATTTCTCCCCTTTGGCTATTAGGAATTATGCTACTGTGAATAATCGTGTATATAGCTACAGGTGAATTGCTGAGTTAAGTCTTTTTGGCCTGGCGCAGTGGCTCATGCCTGTAATCCTAGCTCTTTGAGAGGCCGAGGTGGGCAGATCACTTGAGGTCAGGAGTTCAAGACCAGCCTGGCCAACAGGGTGAAACCCCATCTCTACTAAAAATACAAAAAAGTAGTTGGGCGTGATGGTGGGCACCTGCAATCCCAGCTACTCAGGAGGCTGAAGCAGGAGAATCGCTGGAACCCGGGAGGTGGAGGTTGCAGTGAGCTGAAATTGAGCCAGTGCACTCCAGCCTGGAAGACAGCGAGACTCTGTAAAAAAAAAAAAAAAAAGGTCGCCAGGCGCAATGGCTCATGCCTGTAATCCCAACACTTTGGGAGGCTGAGGCAGGCGGATCATCTGAGGTCAGGAGTTCGAGACCAGCCTGATCAGCATGGTGAAATCCCATCTCTACTAAAAATACAAAAATTAGCCAGGCATGGTGGCAGGCGCCTGTAATCCCAGCTACACAGGAGGCTGAGGCAGGAGAATTGCCTGAACCTGGGAAGCGGAGGTTGCAGTGAGCCGAGTTTGTGCCACTGCACTCCAGCCTGGACGACAGAGCGAGACTCCATCTCAAAAAAAAAGAAAAAGAGCCTTTTTTCCTCCTGAGACCAAATACCTGGTGGCTTCTCTAATTCCACTTCTCCAACTCTTCAACACCAGCTATAGGTGTCCAGCAATTCAGTTCCATTCTGACATTGTCTACTTGGAGTTCATGTCTGATGCCACAGGTTAAAGATTCCGTCCCACAAGGTTGCCTCCACTGAGGCAGTCTTTCTCTTTGGAGAAATTCCTGTTTAAATCCTTTGCCAGTTGCCAGTCCTGGGCCACTTGTCCCTCTGACTGACAGGCTATAAATCAGACTATGACCCCCTCCGCAGGGTTGATAATTTGCTAGAATGGATCACAACATTCAGAAAGGTGCTTTACTTTTAGCAGTTTATTATAAAGGATACAACTCAGGGACAGCCAGATAGCAGAGATGCACAGGGCGAGGTATGGGGGGCATGCAGAGCCCCCGTGCCCTCTCTGGGCATGCCATCCTCCCAGCACCTTTTGTTTGAACAGGGTCTCACTCTCTTGCCCAGGCTGAGTGCAGTGGCATGATCATGGCTCACTGCAGGGTCAGCCTTCTGGGCTCAAGCAACCATCCCTCGGCCCCACAAAGCACTGGGATAACAGGCATGAGCCACTGTGCCTGACCTCTTCCCAGCACCTCAATATGTTCAGTAGCCTGGAAGCTCTTTGAACCCCATGGTTTAGGGATTTTTATGGAGGTCTCATTAGGTAGGCATGATTGATCAAATCATTGTCCATTGGTAATTTGCTCAATCTCCATCCCCTCTCCTTTCCCCAAAACTGAAAGTTTTGAGCTTCCAATCAAGGCTTGGTCTTTCCGGCCCCCATCCCGAAGCTGTGCAGGAGCTCACCAGAGCTGCCCCATTGGAACAGGAGCAGCTCCTGTCACCCTTAATCACTCAGGAGATTCTGAGGTTTCAGGAGCTCTGTGTCAGGAACAGGGGACAAAGACGAAATATCTCTCTATGATGCCACATGGGTCTTATGATAATGTACTCTATGTTTAACTTTCTCAGGAATTACCAAGCTGTTTTTCAGAGTGGCCTGACCTATGTTTTCCTTTCCACCAGCAATGTATGAGGCTTCTAATTTCTCTACATCCTTGTCAACACTTGTTATTGTCTGTGTGTTTTAATAACAGCTATCCCAGTGGGCGTGGCGTGGCATGCCATTGTCTTTCTGATTTTCTGATGGTGTTGAGCATCTTGTCATGTGCTTATTGGTTATTCGTGTATCATCTTTGGAGAAATTCCTGTTTAAATCCTTTGCCCATTTTAAAAGTGGATGATTTGGCCAAGTGCGGTGGCTCACACCTGTAATCCCAGCACTTTGGGAGGCTGAGATGGGCAGATCACAAAGTCAGGTGTTCAAGACCAGTCTGACCAATGTGGTGAAACCCCGTCTCTACTAGAAATACAAAAATTAGCCAATTGTGGTGGTGCGCACCTGTAATCCCAGCTACTCAGGAGGCTGAGGCAGGAGAATCGCTTGAACCCAGGAGGCAGAGGTTGCAGTGAGCTGAGATCGCACCACTGCACTCCAGCCTGGGCGACAGAGCAAGACTCTGTCTTCAAATAAATAATTAATAAATATGAAATAAAATTGGATGATTTGTCTTTTTGTTTTTGAGATAAAAGAGCTCTTGGCCGGGCAAGGTGGTTCATGCCTCTAATCCCAGCACTTTGGGAGGCCAACGCGGGTGGGTCACCTGAGGTTGGGAGTTCGAGACGAGCCTGACCAACATGGAGAAACCCGTCTCTACTAAAAATACAAAAACTTAACTGGGCATGGTGGCGCATGCCTGCAATCCCAGCTACTTGGGAGGCTGAGGCAGGAGAATTGCTTGAACCCAGGAGGTGGAGGTTGTGGTGGGCCAAGATCGTGCCATTGCACTCCAGCCTAGGCAACAAAGCGAAACTCCGTCTCAAAAAAAAAAAAAGGTTATTTACATATTCTCAATAATAGACCCTTATTAGATGGATGATTAGTGAATGTTTTTCTCCCATTCTGTAGGTTTTTTCTCTTTTTTTTTTTTTTTTTTGAAACAGAGTCTTGCTCTGTTGCCAGGCTGGAGTGCAGTGGCGTGATCTCAGCTCACTGCAACCTCTGCCTCCCGGGTTCAAGCAGTTCTCCTGCCTCAGCCTCCCAAGTAGCTGGGACTACAGACACGTGCCACTACACCCAGCTAATTTTTGTACTTTTAGTGGAGACAGGGGTTTCACCATGTTGGCCAGGATGGTCTTGATCTCTTGACCTTGTGATCCACCTGCCTCGGCCTCCCAAAGTGCTGGGATTACAGGCGTGAGCCACCATGCCCGGCCTGGTTCTTTTTTTTTTTTTTTTTTTTTTTTTTGGAGATGGAGTTTTGCTCTTGTTGCCCAGGCTGGAGTGCAATGGCACGATCTCAGCTCACTGCAACCTCCATGTCCTGAATTCAAGCAATTCTCCTACCTCAGCCTCCTGAGTAGCTGGGATTACAGGTGCCTGCTACCATGCCCGGCTAATTTTTGTATTTTTAGTAGAGATGGGGTTTCAGCATGTTGGCCAGGCTGGTCTCGAACTCCTGACCTCAGGTGATCCGCCCACCTCATCCTCCCAAAGTGCTGGGATTATAGGCGTGAGCCACTGTGCCCCAGCCTTTTTTTTTTTTTTTTTTTGAGACGGAGTTTCATTGTTGCCCAGGCCGGAGTGCAATGGCGCGATCTCGGCTCACCGCAACCTCCGCCTCCCAGGTTCAAGTGATTCTCCTGCCTCAACCTCCCTAGTAGCTGGGATTACAGGCATGCGCCACCACACCTGGCTAATTTTGTATTTTTAGTAGAGATGGGGTTTCTCCATGTTGATCAGGCTGGTCTCGAACTGCCGACCTCAGGTGATCTGCCCACCTCAGCCTCCCAAAGTGCTGGAATTATAGGCATGAGCCACCGTGCCCGGCATTTTTTTTTTTTTTTTTTTTTTTTACGAGACAGGGTCTGGCTCTTGCCCAGGCTGGAGGGGCCGTGGTATGATCATGCCTCGTTGCAACCTTGAATTCCTGGGCTCAGGTGAGCCTCCTTCCTCGGCCTCCTGAGTAGCCAGGACTACAGGCATGTGCCACCGTACCTGGCTAATTTTTTTACTTTTTGGAGAGATGAGGTCTTATTTTGTTGCCCAGGCTGGTCTTGAAATCCTGGTCCCAAACTCCTGGTCCCAAGTGATCCTCCTGCCTCAGCCTCCCAAGTAGCTGAGATTATAGGCATGCACCACCACGCCTGGCTAATCCTTTTCATTTTCTTGATAGTGTCCTTTGAAGACAAAAGTTTTTCATTTTGATGAAATCCAGTTTATCTATCTATCTTTGCTTGTGTTTTAGGTGTCATGTCTAACAAATTTTACTTAATTTGAGGTGATGAAGAGTTGCATCTGTTTTAAGAGTTTTTCTTCTATAGTTTTAGCTCCTATGTTTAGATTTTTTTTATCTACCTTGAGTTAATTTTTGTTTATGGTGTGCGGTAGAGGTTCAACTTATTCTTTTGCATGTGGTCATCCAGTTGTCCCAGCACTATTTATTAAAAACACTGTTCCTTCCCTCGTTGAATTGTCCTGGCACCCTCAGTGAAAATCACTTGCCCATAAATGTTTGGGTTTATTTCTAGATTCAGAGTTCTGTTGCATTGATCTGTGTGCCTGTCCTTATGCCAGTACCATACTGCCTTGATGACTGTTGTTTTGTAGTAAGTTTTGAAACTGAGAACTGTGAGTCTTCCAACTTTGTTCATCTTTGGTCAAGATCGTTCTAGCTGTTGGGGTTCTTTACATTTCCATATGAATTTGAGATTAAGTTTGTGAGTTTCTGAAAAAAGAAAAAAAAAGTCCAGCTGGGATTTTGATACAGATTGTTCTGAATCTGCAGGTCAATTTGGGGAGTATTGCCATTTTAACAGTATTAAGTCTTCCAACTCATGAACATGGTATGCCTTCCCATTTATTTAGATCTTCTTTCATTTATTTCTACTATATTTTGTTTTTTCTTATGTTTCGTTTTTGAGTCAGGGTCTTGCTCTGTCGCCCAGGCTGGAGTGCAGTGGCGGGATTTTGGCCCACTGCAACCTTCAACCCCCCGCCCCAGTCTCAAGCAGTCATTCCAGCTCAGCCTCTTGAGTAGCTGGGACCACAGGTCTACACCACCACGCCCAGCTAATTTTTGTATTTGTAGTAGAGACGAGGTTATACCATGTTGGCCAGGATGGTCTCCATCTCTTGACCTCGTGATCTGCCCGCCTCAGCCTCCTAAAGTGCTGGAATTACAGGCGTCAGCTACTGCACCTGGACTTTTTTTTTTTCTTCTTTTCTTTTTTTTTTTTTTTTTTGAGCTGGAGTTTTACTCTTTTGCCCAGGTTGGAGTGAAGTGGCATGATCTCGGCTCATTGCAACCTCTGCCACCAACCCCCTCTACCCCCATATTTTTAGTAGAGACGGGGTTTCACCATGTTGCCCCAGCTGGTCTCAAACTCCTGACCTCAGGTGATCCACCCGCCTCAGCCTCCCAGAGTGCTAGGATTACAGGCGTGAGTCACATTTGGCTAATTTTTGTATTTTTAGTAGAGACAGGGTTTCACCACTTTGGCCACACTGGTCACAAACTCCTGACCTCAAGTGATCCTCCCACCTCAGCCTCCCAAAGTGCTAAGATTGTAGGCATGAGCCACTGCACCTAGCCTATTTTGTATTTTTCATTATACACATCTTACATGTCTCCTCTCAAATTTATTCCTAAATCTTTTATTATTTTCAATGCTATCATAAGTAAAATTGTTTTCTTAATTTCATTTTCAGACTGTTCGTTGCTAGTGTATAGAAATACAATTGATGGGCCGGGCGCGGTGGCTCAAGCCTGTAATCCCAGCACTTTGGGAGGCCGAGACGGGCGGATCACAAGGTCAGGAGATCGAGACCATCCTGGCTAACACGGTGAAACCCCGTCTCTACTAAAATACAAAAAATTAGCCGGGCGTGTTAGCGGGCGCCTGTAGTCCCAGCTACTCGGGAGGCTGAGGCAGGAGAATGGCGTGAACCCAGGAGGCGGAGCTTGCAGTGAGCTGAGATCCGGCCACTGCACTCCAGCCTGGGCGACAGAGCGAGACTCCGTCTCAAAAAAAAAAAAAAAAAAAAAAAAGAAATACAATTGATGTTTGTATATTGGTCTTGTATATATCCTGCAAGCTTGCTGAACTCACTTATTAGCTCTAATAGGTTTTTTTGTTTATCCTTTCTCCTTAAGTCTTAATGGTTAAGCTGAAATTAACTTCCAGGTCAGAAGGCAACATTGAATGCAGAAGAAATGGCAGACTTTTACAAGGAATTTTTAAGCAAAAATTTTCAGAAGCACATGTATTATAACAGGTAGGTGTTTACCCTTTTCCTGAAAATTTGAATAGCACATCCAGATTAGGTAGGAGTGTTTTCTTACCTGAATTTAACAACATTCATGTTAATATCAGAGGTAGAAGTTGCAAGCCTTTATCAACTTTTTTTTTTTTTTTTTTTGAGACAGAGTCTCGCTCTGTCGCCCAGGCTGGAGTGCAGTGGCCTGATCTCAGCTCACTGCAAGCTCCGCCTCCCAGGTTCACGCCATTCTCCTGCCTCAGCCTCCCGAGTAGCTGGGGTTACAGGCGCATGCCACCTCGCCCAGCTAGTTTTTTGTATTTTTTTTTGTAGAGACGGGGTTTCACCGTGTTCGCCAGGATGGTCTCGATCTCCTGACCTCGTGATCCGCCCGTCTCGGCCTCCCAAAGTGCTGGGATTACAGGCTTGAGCCACCGCGCACGGCCTAACTTTTTTTTTTTTTTTTTTTGAGACAGAGTCTTGCCCTCACCCAGGCTGGAGTGCAGTGGCACGGTCTCCGCTCACTGCAGGCTCCGTCTCCTGGGTTCACGCCATTCTCCTGCCTTAGCCTCCTGAGTAGCTGGGACTACAGACGCATGCCACCACGCCCAGCTAATTTTTTGTATTTTTAGTAGAGACAGGGTTTCACTGTGTTAGCCAGGATGGTCTCGATCTCCTGACCTCGTGATCCGCCCACCTCAGCCTTCCAAAGTGCTGGGATTACAGGCATGAGCCACCGTGCCCGGCCTATCAACTTTATTTTTTAAGTGACTGCAGTGGCTTAAAAAGATACCATTTTTTAAGGCCAGGCATGGTGGTTCACACCTGTAATCCCAGCACTTTGGGAGGCCAAGGTGGGCGGATCACCTGAGGTCGGGAGTTCAAGACCAGCCTGACCAACATGGAGAAACTCCGTCTCTACTAAAAATACAAAATTACTCAGGTGTGGTGGCACATGCCTGTAATCCCAGCTGCTCGGGAGGCTGAGGCAGGAGAATCGCTTGAACCTGGAAAGTGGGGGCTGCAGTGAGCTGAGATCATGCCATTGCACTCCAGCCTGGGCAATGAGAACAAAACTCCGTCTCAAAAAAAAAAAAAAAAAAAAAGGGTTTTAGCTGGTTACAGATAAATAATGACCTGTATTTGCAGGTGAAATTAATAGGACATGATATCTGAGGTTTGCTTTAAAATATGTGTAGGTTGGATCCAGTGCTTCACACCTATAATCCTATGACTTTGGGAGGCCAAGGTGGGTAGATCACTTGAGTCCAGGAGTTCAAGACCAGCCTGGGCTACTTAGTGAAACCCCATCTCTACAAAATTAGCCAGGCATGGCGGCGTGTGCCTGTAGTCCGAGCTACTTGTAAGGCTGAACTAGGAGGACCACTTGAACCCAGTAGGTTAAGGCTACAGTGAGCCGAGATCCAGCCACTGCATCCCAGCCTGGATGACAGACAGAGTAAGACCCTGTCTCAATAAATAAATAAATAAGTAATAAAAATAAAAAATAACATATATATATATAAACAGTTTCAGAGTTACAAAGCCTGATGGGCAGGTGAAGCCAGACCTCAAGAATGTCAACATGGGCCAGGCACAGTAGCTCACACCTGTAATCCCAGCACTTTGGGAGGCCAAGGATTGCTTGAGCCGAGGAGTTTGAGACCAGCCTGGACAACATGACAAAGCCCTGTCTCTACAAAAAAATACAAAAATTAGCTGGGTATGGTAGTGTGCGCCTGTAATCCCAGTTGCAGGAGGCTGAGGCAGGAGGATCCCTTGAGCCCAGGAGGTGGAGGTTGCAGTGAGCTGAGATCCCGCTACTGCACTCCAGCCTGGGCTACAGAGTGAGACCCTGTCTAATAAATAAAAGAAAATGTAGATACAGTCAAAGGCTGGATGGACTCAGTGAGGGACAGTCTGACCTAAAGATGAGTCCTGAAATATCTGGATTCCGTTTCTAAGGTTGTCATGCATTACTCTGAATTAGTTAAGTCATTCAAACAAGCAAGTATAATCTTTTCCTGGTCTTTGGACTTGTAGCTTGTTTGCACTGGGCACAATCTCTTGACAGGCTTCATGTTTTCTCTGTGGCACTTGGGTGAAGAGGACCAGCCTTACCCAAGATGAGGCCTTAGAGGCGCCTGGCCCCCCCCACCACCTCCGGCCCCTGCCTTCCCTGTGGCAACAGCAGAAGCATAGCTTGCTTTTACATGTCATAGAATCAGGTTGTCTGTATTAGTGAAATGGAACATGGCTTTTCCTTGAAGAACTGTAATCCCCATAGGCTACCGGTTTTCCTCTCCTGGAAGTGCTTATTTACTTTGGGCACTGCTCCTCATGACAGCATCGCTTAAGTAGGTAGAGATGTAAAGGTGGTTTGCAGGGGGAGAGGAACTTTCTGTCCTGCCATGCAAAGCCTCCAGAGTGGTCGTGGCCCATCACGCCCCTAGAATGCTGCCAGCTCGCTAGGCCTGGGGTTTCCAAGGGCTCTCTTGGATCTTTCAGCAAAAATCGAAGGAGTACTTAAGAGGCCGAGGCAGGAGAATTACTTAAACCTGGGAGGCAGAGTTTGCAATGAGCCAAGATTGTGCCACTGTACTCCAGCCTGGACAACTAAGCAAGACGAAAAAATAACAACAAAAAAAACACCAAAGGAGGATGGTGGCGGCCTCCAGAAACAAGGTTGGGGAGGGCTCCAGGGGTCGCCAGTGGGCCTCACTCTCAGCCTGAGGAGAGGCTGGCCTCTGTGGCTCGTTTAGCTTTAACAAGGGCGGGGAAAGGGCAAAGCAGTTGAGGCCTGGTCAGTTGAACTCACCCTCAGCCAAGAGCTGCTTCTGGGCCAGGGCACCAAGCCTCAGTCCCTGCCACCGTGTCACCTGTGCATCCTCTGTTTCTCTACAGAGACTGGTACAAGCGCAATTTTGCCATCACCTTCTTCATGGGAAAAGTGGCCCTGGAAAGGATTTGGAACAAGCTTAAACAGAAACAAAAGAAGAGCAACAACTAGGAGTCCACTCTGACCCAGCCAGAGTCCAGGTTTCCACAGGAAGCAGCTGGTTAGAGGAGCTCCTTTTACAGGAGCTCTGAGAAAAACTGGAACTGAGCTCGAGAAGCCCCACATCTCCCTAAGGGGCCCCATGGCCTGTTTGGGGGCAGGGTGGGTCCTGGGGCACTGTGGGCTGCCTGCCTGCTGATGTGGGCTCTAGGCCAGCTTGTTGTCACGGACATGGTGTCAAATAAAGCCCAAGCACTGGGTGCCCGTTTTCTGTGTTTCAAATTATACCAGCTCAAAACAGAACTATTTAAAAATATTGGCCAGGCACAGTGGCTCACACCTGTAATCCCAGCACTTTGGGAGGCGAAGGCGGGCGGATCACTTGAGGTCAGGAGTTCGTGATCAGCCTGGACAACATAGCAAATACAAAAAATACAAAAAATTAGCTGGGCATGCTGGCACGCACCAGTAATCCCAATTGCTCTGGAGGATGAGGCACGAGAGGCTTGAACCCAGGAGGTGGAGGTTGCAGTGATCCAAGATCGCACCACTGCACTCCAGCCTAGAAGACCGAGGGAGACTCTGTATCCAAAAATAATAATAAATAAATAAATAAAAATACTAATAAAGTTTCACTGGAAAAAAAAGTCTGCTGACGGGAATGATGTGGAAGCTGACGGCCAAGCCGTCGGTGTGCTGGCCGTGGGGTCAGCACCACCCTCGCTGTGAGTCATCAGCTGGTGGGTCCTCACAGGCTCATCCTGGATGCGGTGCTGTGTGAGGACATGAAAGCAAATGCAATTTTGCCGGGCGCGGTGGCTCACGCCTGTAATCCCAGCTCTCAGGGAGGCAGAGGCGGGAGGATAGCTTGAGCCCAGGAGTTCGAGACCTGCCTGGGTAATACAGCGAGACCCCGTTCTCCACAAAAAGGAAAAAAAAAAAAAAAAACAAATGCAATTTTATTGCATGCCAAAACATTTAACTTGATTGTTGGTGTTAACTATGTTAGTAGATTCTTCAATGCTGCAAGCAAACTAACAAGAAACAGCGGCACTGTTTTCCTCTTTTCTTAAACACGAAGGTTAAATGGCCAAGCGTAGTGGCTCATACCCAGAATCCCAACAATTTGGGAGGCCAAAGCAAGCAAGTCACTTGAGCTCAGGAGTTCAAACCAGTTTGGGCAACAAGGCGAAACCCTGCCTCTACAAAAAATGCAAAAATTAGCTGGGTGTGGTAGCACGTGCCTGTAGTCCCAGCTACTTTAGAAGCTGAGCTTCGAGGACTGATTGAGCCAGTGAGGTCCAGGCTGCAGTGAGCCAAAATCCCACCACTAGGCAACAGAGCCAGACCATATCTCAAATAAAAATTTAAAAAAAATGAAAAAGGCCAGGCGCACTGGCTCACACCTATAATCTCAGCACTTTGGGAGGCCGAGGTGGGTGGATCACGAGGTCAGGAGAACAAGACCATCCTGCCCAACATGGTGAAACCCCGCCTCTACTAAAAATGCAAAAATTAGCTGGGTGTGGTGGCGCATGCCTGTGATCCCAGCTACTCCGGAGGCTGAAGCATGAGAATCACTTGAACCCAGCAGGCGGAGGTTGCAGTGAGCCGAGATTGCGCCACTTTTTTTTTTTCTTAGACTCTGTCTCAAAAAAGAAAAAGATTATTCTAGGCCTGGCACAGTGGCTCACATCTGTAATCCTAGCACTTTGGGAGGCCGAGTGGGTGGATCACTTGAGGTCAGGAGTTCGAGACCAGCCTGGTCAACATGGTGAAACTTCGTCTCTACTAAAAATATAAAAATTAGCCGGGCGTGGCACATGCGTGTAGGTCCCAGCTACTTGGGAGGCTGAGGCGGGAGAATTGCTTGAACCCAGGAGGCGGAGGTTGCAGTGAGCTGAGATAGCACCACTATACTCCTGCCTGGGTGACAGAGCAAGTCTCCATCCCAAAAAAAAAAAAAAAAAGAAAAAGACTGGCCTGGCGCAGTGGCTCATGCCTGTAATCTCAGCACTGGCTGGTGGATCACGAGGTCTAGAGATTAAGACCATCCTGGCCAGCACGGTGAAACCCCATCTCTACTAAAAATACAAAAATTAGCTGGGCATGTTGGCATACGCCTGTAGTCTCAGCTACTCGGGAGGCTGAGCCAGGAGAATCACTTGAACCTGGGAGGCAGAGGTTGCAGTGAACTGAGATCACACCACTGCACTCCAGTCTTGGCAACAGAGCAAGACCCCATCTTAAAAAAAAAAAAAAAAAAAAAGCCGGCCAGGCGCAGTGGCTCACGCCTGTAATCCCAGCACTTTGGGAGGCCAAGGCAGATCATGAGGTCAGGAGATCGAGCCCATCCTGGCTAACATGGTGAAACCCCATCTCTACTAAAAATGCAAAAAAATTAGCCAGGCGTGGTGGTGGGTGCCTGTAGTCTCAGCTACTCGGGAGGCTGAGGCAGGAGAATGGCGTGAACCCGGGAGGCGGAGCTTGCAGTGAGCCGAGATCGCACCACTGCACTCCATCCGGGGCAACAGAGCGAGACTCCCTCTCAAAAAATAAATAAATAAAAAGATTGTCCAGCCAGGCGTGGTGGCTCACGCCTGTAATCCCAGCACTTTGGGAGGCCAAGGCAGGTGGATCACCTGAGGTCAGGAGTTCAAGACCAGCCTGGCCAACATGGTGAAACCCCATCTCTACAAAAAATACAAAAATTAGCCATGGGTTGTGGCAGGCGCCTGTAATCCCAGCTACTCAGGAGGCTGAGGCAGGAGAATTGCTTGAACCCGGGAGGTGGAGGTTGCAGTGAGCCGAGATTATGCCACTGCACTCCAGCCTGGGCGACAAGCGAAACTCTCTCTCCAAAAAAAAAAAAAAATTAACCCCAAAATTTGTATGCTCAAGTTTTTTTTTAAAATTAGGTTAATATAATTGTAACAGCCATATTCAAATACAATATTTCTGTGGGCTTTTAAATATCTACAAAATAAAGCTTATCTCAGTGATGTGGGTTTTTTGTTTGTTTGTTTTTGTTTTTTGAGCCCAGGCTGGAGTGCAGTGATACTATCTCGGCTCACTGCAACTTCTGCCTCCCAGGTGCAAGCGATTCTCCTGTCTCAGCCTCCCACGTGGCTGGGATTACAGGCACGCACCAACACACCCAGCTAATTTTTGTATTTTTAGTAGTGACAGAGTTTCACCATGTTGACCAGGATGGTCTTGATCTCTTGACCTCACGATCTGCCTGCCTCGGCCTCCCAAAGTGTTGTGATTACAGGCGCGACCGGCCCAGTGATGTGTTTTATACCACTTTTCCCACAAAATGCATGTTTGTTAAATTTCCAAATATTTTAAATATGTTAATTTGGAGTTTAAAAGCAAAATAAAATTGAGTCTCTTTCCCCCACTTTGTGTGTTGGGTGGTGTTTAGTAGGCACTGATTTTTTACCTGCTCATATTCACCCAAAAAAAGGAATCGGATGTGGCTATCAGAAGTTCGGCAGGACTCACAAGGCCTATCTCAGGTCAGTGAAAACAGGACATCTGATGCCTTTTCTTTCTGTTTTGTTTTGACACGGACTCCAGCTCTGTCGCCCAAGCTGGAGTGCAGTGGCATGATCTCTGCTCACTGCAGCCTTCACCTCCCGGGTTCAAGCGATTCTCCTGCCTCAACCTCCAGAATAGTGGGATTACAGGCATGCACCACCACGCTCGGCTAATTTTTGTATTTTTAGTAGAGACGGGGTTTCACCATGTTGGCCAGGCTGGTCTCAAACTCCTGACCTCAGGTGATCTGCTCACCTCGGCCTCCCAAAGTGCTGGGATTACAGGCGTGAGCCACCGCTCCTGGCCTTCCTTGTTTTTATTTAATCCTAACAATGTACAGGAAGCTGCACCTGCCTGCAAGCCTCAGCTCCCTTGATGCCATCCTGTAGCTCTGGCAGAGCCCCCAGCAGGGCTCCAATTGGCGTCAGGTACAGCATTTGCTCTGCACAAATGCTGGATTTATAATGATTAATAGGAACATCTTCAAAAAGAACCTCCCCAGGGGAAGGCCGCCATGTGGGGAGCATCTTTGGGAACTGCAGGTGGAGGACCCAGGCCTGCCCACACTCAGGCTGCTCTTTAAAGGAGGCAGAATTACATCAGGGCTGCAGAGAAGCCTTGCCTTGGGGCAGCAGTGCTACCCTGCTTCGATCTTTTGCTGCTAAGAGGACAAAGCTTGAGAGCTGTTTTCTGACAAACTCTTTAGTCCGCTTCCAGCGGGAGGAAGTGGCTGCTTCCAAGCCTTTGTGCCTCAGGCGCACGCTGGGCTTCCACCCCCAGCAGAGGAGTGAGCCACAGAAGGCCCTTTGTTCTGTACATTTGCAAGGAGTATTTTACACTTCTGATTAACAGGGAAACCAAGCAGCTCCTGGCAGATTGTATGACAGTTTTCTGTTTGCTGATTTATTTTTATTTGTATTTTTACTACTCGCATTGTTTTTTCTTTAAAAAAAAAAAAAAAAAACAGAAACAAGGCTGGGTGCAGTGGCTCACCCCTGTAATCCCAGCACTTTGGGAGGTTGAGGCGGGCGGATCACGAGGTCAGGAGTTCAAGAACAGCCTGGCCAGCATGGTGAAACCCTGTCTCTACTAAAAATACAAAAATTAGCTGGGCCATGATGGCACGTGCCTCTAACTCCATCTACTAAGGAGACTGAGGTAGGAGAATGGCTTGACCCCAGGAGGCAGAGGTTACAGTGAGCTGAGATCGCACCACTGCACTCCAGCCTGGGCAACAGAGCAAGACTCCATCTGAAAACACAAACAAACAAAAACAGAAACAAAAATAGCTCTATTCTGCTGACATTTTTACAGTCAAAATTGTAACAGTATGTCTGGTTAGGAACTCGGAGCAGCATAGGAAGGAGTAAATGACAAAGGAATAGGCTTCCTTTCTAAATCCATAATTAATTGTCCTGAAGGTGAGGCTGGAGGTTCCTGCTCCGAAAGTCCCCTAATTGGGAGGCGGCCGGTAGAGTTTGGGGTCTGGGTGCTGCTGGCATCGTCCTCCCCGTGGCCCACTAGGTTCGCCTTCCCAGAGTCTTACTAGATTCCCTCTCAGACTCCCCCGTGCTTGCATTATTTTTTTGTCTTTTAACATAGATCCCTTCTGAACTGTGGGCTTCAGCGCCTTCATTCCTTTCCAGAGTGTTTTCCTCTTGCGGTGCGTGCTCTGCAGTGGCTCAGCCTTTGTTGTGGATGGCTGAGGGCGAGGCTGAGCCACCCCTGCCTCCTGGTGGATGTGGGCCGCACCCTGCCACCCGGTCCCACCTGCTGACCAGCTGTTCTGGCTGCTCCCTCGATAGGCTGCCAGCATTTGAAGGGAGGAGATGTGGGGAATGGTTAAAATCTGCCAACGTTTATTCAGCCAAGAAATACTGAGCACCTGCTCTGCTGGGGGCAAGGGCCCCGACGTTGGCAGTTCATTGTTGCTCCCCCTGTGCAGACCAGCAGGATTTAAAGTAAGAGAAAAAAGCCAGTCACATAATGTAGACCCCACCAGAATGTTTTACAGAATCAGCTGATCTGACTCATGTTTACATTCCCTGTTAATCATAGATTTTAATTATTATTATTATTTTTTTGAGATGGAGTCTCGCTCTGTCACCAGGCTGGAGTGCATTGGCGTGATCTCCGCCACCGGGGTTCAAGAGATTCTCCTGCCTCAGCCTCCCCGGTAGCTGGGATTACAGGCGCCTGCCACCACACCCAGATGATTTTTGTGTTTTTTAGGAGAAACAGGGTTTCACCATGTTGGCCAGGATGGTCTCAATCTCTTGACCTTGTGATCCACCCACCTTGGCCTCCCAAAGTGCCGAGATTACAGGCGTGAGCCACCATGCCCACACCCAGCAGATATTAATTATATTCTTAATTTTCTTTTTCTTTCTTTCTTTTTTTTTGAGATGGAGTCTCGCTCTGTCGCCCAGGCTGGAGTGCAGTGATGTGATCTTGGCTCACTGCAACCTCCACCCACCAGGTTCAAGCGATTCTTCTGCTTCAGCCTCCTGAGTAGCTGAGACTACATGCACGCACTTCCACCACCAGCTAATTTTTGTATTTTTAGTAGAGACACTGTTTCACTATATGAGCCAGGCTGGTCTCAAACTCCTGACCTCATGATCCACCTGCCTCGGCCTCCCAGAGTGCTAGGATTACAGGTGTGAGCCACCGTGCCCGGCATATTCTTACCTTTCAATTGCAGAAGTCTTTCTACTCACAATGTACAGCAATTATATCTGAGTGCTCATTAATAAAATGATTTCTTGCTATGTCACAATGAAAGCACTGTGAAATTAATGACCAAGTTTTAAGACATGAAATTTCCTTTTTTTTTGAGACAAGGTCTCACTCTGTCCCCCAAGCTGGAGTACAGTGGAGCACTCTTCGCTCACTGCAACCTCTGCCTCCCAGTCTCAATACTCCTGCCTCAGCCTCCTGAGTAACTGGGACTACAGGCACTGGCTACCACACCAAGCTGATTTTTATCCTTTTTGTAGAGACAGGGTTTCACTATGTTGCCCAGGCTGGTCTCGAATTCCTGGGCTTAAGCGATCTTCCCGCCTCATCCTCTCAAAATGCTGGGATTGCAGGCATGAGCCACCGCTCCCGGCCAAGACATGAAATTTCAAGTAGGGATGTACATACAATTACATGAGTCCTTCAAGGCACCTGTCATACTCCCTACCTGGCCTCATCTATCTGGAGCCTCAGGCATAGCCCTCAGAATTCCCTCATAACAACTCCCCACTCCACAAAGACATGGCTCCTGTGAAACCAGAGTCTCCCCTGGCTGGAGAGATGCCCCTGCTCTGTGCCCCTCAGTGCTCTGGACAAGCCTCAGTGATCTATAGAACTCTGGCCGGGCGAGGTGGCTCATGCCTATCATCCCAGCACTTTGGGAGACCAAGGCGGGTGGATCACCTGAGGTCAGGAGTTCGAGACCAGCCTGGCCAACATGGCAAAACCCCGTCTCTGCTAAAAATACAAAAATTAGCCAGGTGCGGTGGTGGGCACCTGTAATCCCAGCTACTTGGGAGGCTGAGGCAGGAGAATCACTTGAACATGGGAACTGGAGGTGGTAGTGAGCTGAGATTGCGCCACTGCACTCCATCCTGGGCAACAGAGAGAGACTCTGTCTCAAAAAAAAAAAAAAAAAAAAAAGCCTGGCATAATGGCTCATGCATGTAATCCCAATGCTTTGGGAGGCTGAGGTGGGCAGATCATGAAGTCAAGAGATCGAGACCATCCTGGCCAACATGGTGAAACCCTGTCTCTACTAAAAATACAAAAATTAGCTGGGTATGGTGGCACGCACCTGTAGTCACAGCTACTCAAGAAGCTGAGGCAGAAGAATCTCTTGAATCCAGGAGACGGAGTTGCAGTGAGCCTTGATTGATTGAGCCACTGCACTTCAGCCTGGCAACAGAGTGAGACTCCATCTCAAAAAAAAAAAAAAAAAAGGACTTTGGGCATGGATGCCTGTTATCCCAGCACTTTGGGAGGCCAAGGTGGTCAGATCACCTAAGGTCAGGAGTTCGAGACCTGCCTGACCAACATAGAGAAACCCCATCTCTACTAAAAATACAAAAAATTAGCCGGGCGTGGTGGTGCATGCTTGTAATCCCAGCTACTGAGAGGCTGGGGTAGGAGAATTGTTTGAACCTAGGAGGCGGAGGTTTCAGTGAGCCAAGATCGCGCCACTGCGCTCTAGCCTGGGCAACAAGAGCAAAACTCCATCTCAAGAGAAAAAAAGAAAAAGAAAAATTCTAGATTTACAGAACCCACTCGGCCATCGTGTTGTTGGTGATGTGTCAGCCTCTCCACACACACCAGCATCTCCCTAGTCGGGGGTGAGTCATACTCATCTCTTACCCAGATTGCTCAATGAATGAATGCAGAGGCTCACGGGAAGAGAAGTGTAATGAGGATAGGCTTTTGTTTTGTTTTTTTTTTTTTTTTTTTTTTTTTTTT
>NC_045439.1:2294058-2298795 GCF_002776525.5 Piliocolobus tephrosceles | reverse complement strand
CGCCCAGGCTGGAGTGCAGTGGCCAGATCTCAGCTCACTGCAAGCTCCGCCTCCCGGGTTTACGCCATTCTCCTGCCTCAGCCTCCCAAGTAGCTGGGATTACAAGCGCCCGCCACCTCGCCCGGCTAGTTTTTTGTATTTTTTTTAGTAGAGACGGGGTTTCACCGTGTTAGCCAGGATGGTCTCGATCTCCTGACCTCGTGATCCACCCGTCTCAGCCTCCCAAAGTGCTGGGATTACAGGCTTGAGCCACCGCGCCCGGCCTGAGGATAGGCTTTTGTCTGCCTGGCATTTCTGGGGCTCAGGCCTCCCCATTCTGTGCCCATGTGGCTCCAGAAAGGCTGAAGTCACCTCCTCTACAGAGTTGGGCACACCAGCAGCATAGCTGGCCAAAGCTAGCCCCGGCCTTCCCAGAGCAATGAGGAAAAAAGATCCAGCACTTTCTTCTCAGGGAGTTTTGAAGTCAAGGGTGTAAGTCTGGTAGTGATCCTGCCCAAAGATGAAGTCAACTCTGCAAAGCAGAGCTGAGACATGGAAAGAGGAAGATTCCAGATAGGAAGGTTGGAGTGCCTGGATCCAGCCATGCCTGGGGCCTCGGATCACCCTCCAACTTTGAGGTATTTGCTTGAAATGATTCACATTTCTTTACCTGCACCCCAGAAGCCTGACTGACCCATATTACCTCAAACAGCACATGCCTAGAGCGGCCTCTGAGGCTTCAGTTCTTGGGGTAGGGGTAGTAAAGGGGGTGGTGTGATCTGGGTACATTTCAATCAACATCCAGTAGGCTCTGAGTCCCAGGGTCCACCTGGCCAACATGGCAAAGGCCATGAGCCCAGGCTGGCAGAGGCCATGAGCCCATTTCTGGGCTTGACCATCAGAGGCATCTCCAGTTGATTTCAAACAGCCTGAGACACCCTGTGGGAGGGAAGTGTGGGCACCAGGAGTCTGTAATGAGATGATAATCACACAGTGAGAAAGAAAGGTCATCCCAGGTAAGCGCCTGGGGCGGTTGGGATGCGGGCACTGTGCAGGAGGCCTGTCCCTCGGGGATTCTTAGCGAATGAGCCTTGTCACTTGACAATGAATGTGCCGTTGTAAAGAACTCAGGCGGGGGCGGTGGCTCATGCCTGTAATCCCAGCATTTTGGGAGGCCAGGCAAGCGGATCACTGGAGATCAGGAGTTCCAGACAATCCTGGCAAACATGGTGAAACCCCGTCTCTACTAAAATGACCCAAAAATGGCTGGGCGCGGTGACTCACGCCTGTAATCCCAGCACTTTGGAAGGCCGAGGCAGGTGGATCACCTGAGGTCAGGAGTTCGAGACCATCCTGGCCAACATGGTGAAATCCCCATCTCTACTAATAATACAAAAAATTAGCCAGGCATGATGGCGGGCACCTGTAATCCCCGTTACTTGGGAGGCTAAGGCAGGAGAATCACTTAAACCTGGGAGGTGGAGGTTGCAGTGAGCCGAGATCGTACCATTGCACTCCAGCCTGGGTGACAAGAGCGAAACTCTGTTACAAAAAAACGAAAAAAATTAACTGGGCATGGTGACTCGTGCCCATAATCCCAGCTACTTGGGAGGCTGGGATGGGAGAATCTCTTGAACCCCGAGGTGGTGGTTTCCACGAGCTGAGATTGCACCACTGCACTCCAGCCTGGGCGGCTGAGCAAGACTCCATCTCAAAACAAAAACAAGCCGGGCGCAGTGGCTCACACCTGTAATCCCAGCTTTGGGAGGCTGAGGCGGGCAGATCACAAGGTCAGGAGATCGAGACCATGGTGAAACCCTGTCTCTACTAAAAATACAAAAAATTAGCCGGGTGCGGTGGCGGGCGCCTGTAGTCCCAGCTACTCAGGAGGCTGAGGCAGGAGAATTGCTTGAACCTGGGAGGTGGAGGTTGCCATGAACGGAGATCGTACCACTGCACTCCACCCTGGGTGACAGCAAGACTCTGTCTCAAAACAAACAAACAAAAAACAACAACAACAACAAAAACAAAAATCAGCTGGGCATGGTGTTGGGCACCTGTAATCCCAGCTACTAGGGATGCTGAGGCAGAAGAATGGCTTGAACCCAGGAGACCCAGGAGGCGAAGGTGCTGTGAGCCGAGATTGCACCACTGTACTCCAGCCTGGGTGACAGAGCAAGACTCCATCTCAAAAAAAAAAAAAAAGGCCGGGCACAGTGGCTTATGCCTGTAATCCTAGCACTTTGGGAGGCTGAGGCGGGCAGATCACCTGAGGTTGGGTGTTCAACACCAGCCTCACCAACATGGAGAAACCGAGTCTCTACTAAAAATACAGAATTAGCCGGGTGTGGTGGCACATGCCTGTCATGACAGCTACTTGGGACGCTGAGGTAAGAGAATCACTTGAACCCGGGAGGCGGAGGTTGCAGTGAGCCGAGATCACCCCACTGCGCTCCAGCCTGGGTGACAAGAGTGAAACTCCGCCTCAAAATAATACTACTAATATACTAATAAATAGGTTGGGTTCGGTGGCTCACACCTGTAATCCCAGCACTTTGGGAGGCTGTGGGGGTGGATCACCTGAGACCAGGAGTTCGAGACCAGCCTGACCAGCATGGCAAAACTCCATCTCTACTAAAAATAGAAAAATTAGCCGGGCATGGTGGCACACTCCTGTCGTCCCAGCTACTTGGGAGGCTGAGGTGGAAGAATTGCTTGGGTCCAGGAGGTGGAGGTTGCAGTGAGCCGAGATCGAGCCACTGCATCCAGCCTGGGGGACAGAGCGAGACTTTGTCTCAGAAAATAATAAATAAATAAATAAATATGACAGTACGTGTGTATAGTTTTCCATTCTAACCACTTTCTTTTTTCTTTTTTTTTTTGAGACAGAGCCTTGCTCTGTCGCCCAGGCTGGAGTGCAGTGGCGCGATTTCAGCTCACTGCAAGCTCCGCCTCCCGGGTTCACGCCATTCTCCCACCTCAGCCTCTGGAGTAGCTGGGACTACAGGCTCCCGCCACCACGCCTGGCTAATTTTTGGTATTCTTAGTAAAGACGGGGTTTTAGTGTGCTAGCCAGGATGGTCTTGATCTTCTGACCTCATGATCTGCCTGCCTTGGCCTCCCAAAGTGCTGTGATTACAGGCAAGAGCCACCGTGCCCGGCCCATTCTAACCACTTTCAAGTGCACAGGCCAGTGTCATTGAGCACAATCACACTGTTGTACAAGCACCGTCCATCTCCAGAACGTTTTCATCCTCCCAGATGGAAACTCCGTCCCCATTAAACAACTCCCCATCTCCTACTCCCAGTCCCTGGCAGCCACCATTCCACTTCCTGTGTCTGTGAATTTGCCGGCTCTGGGGACCTCAAGCCTAGTGTTTGTCTTTTTGTGACTGGCTTGTTTCAGCACAGGTCCTCCAGGTCCATCCGTGGCGTAGCAGGTGGAGACCTGTTGCAGGCAGGTAAGCCAAGTCCCAGTCTTGGCTATGCCACTTGAGCCCTCTGAGCCTCAGACGCTGCTGTAGACTGGGAATAGTGACCCTTCACCACAAAAGATACAAGAGGGGTCCACTTAGGTTCCTGGGAGGACAGCAGGGTCCTTGGTGACTTATTCAGTGGATAGTCCTAAGTACCTCCTGTGTGCCAGGCCCTGCTGTACCCCTGGGAATAGAGCCACGAAGAGGAGGGCTGCCATCCTCCCTCTCCACCTGCTTTCCTTCCACCCAGCAGCTCCCCAGCTCAGACACTCTGCTCACCTCACTGGTCTGCCAGGAAAGTCATCTCTTTCCTTTTATGCTGTTGAAAATGGGTTGGTCAATATCCCAGAAGTGTTCAGGGTGCTTCAGGTTGCATTTTGAGCTCCTCAGCTATTGATTGGGAAGAATAATTGTCTTCACTTTATCCTGAGTCGGCCCCTTTGGTGGAGAAGTGCAGGAAAGGCTATAGGAGGAGGTGACCAGGGGGCCTTCTGTCCAGGTATTTAGGAGTTATGAGCTCCTCTGGGCCCACCCCAGCTGACAACGTCACACCTCCAGCCAAGCACACATTTGACCCAAAGACTTGAGTTTGCCAGCAAAGCCAATCCAGGGTTTGGTTCGGAATGGAAAGATGAACATGAAAGAAGCTGGAGTGGTAGGCAGAGAGGTCTAGAGAAGATCCGTCTGTCTGTCTGTTTTATTCCCCCGACCCCTTCCCACTAGCCACACCTGGGTTGAGGAGCACCAGCAGCCATGGACTGGCATGTGACAGGCTGGTCAGTGTGCTGGGAGCACAGTTCCGGGCAGAGGATCTGATGCTGCAAAGTCTCAGTGTATCTTCACTGCCTCCTCCCCTGTCCCTGGTGGTCTGGGTGTCCCGTGCAGCCCTGGTCTGGCCCGGCAACCTCTCTGATAGGGTCACGGCAGGATGCCTATCAGGGCGGGGTGGCACATGCCTGTAGTCCTAGCTACTTGGGAGGCTGAGACAGGATCATCGCTTGAACCCAGGAGGCAGAGGTTTCAGTGAGCCGAGATCGCGCCATTGCACTCCCGCCTGGGTGATAGAGCGAGACTCCATCTCAAAAAAAAAAAAAAAGCAAAAACAAAACAAAAACCCAGCCTGGGCAACACAGGGAGACCCCATCTCTAAAAAAAATTAGAAAATTGGCCAGGCGCGGTGGCTCACGCCTCTAATCCCAGCACTTTGGGAGGCCGAGGCAGGCGGATCACAAGGTCTGGAGATGGAGACCATCCTGGATGACACAGTGAAACCCCATCTCTA